>NW_019384621.1:960146-1135266 GCF_000671375.1 Centruroides sculpturatus | reverse complement strand
ATAGCATTATTATTATCATCAACAGCAGCATCCATTTTCAAACCACTGATTCTCAATCTCAATCCATTTTCAATCCACTGATTCTCCAAATACCTTTCAACTACGCCTGTCCAATATATAAATACATACATACATAAGCCAAAGTCTTACATAGTTCTTGACCTCTATTAAGAACTACATAGCACATCTATATTAGGATAATCTTCAAAAATATAAATTTAAACGTTAACTGCAATTACATAAAAATAAACCTTGAATATATATCGAATTGAAGAACTATAATTTATAATTATACATACATAAACATACAGTAAAGGATTTATTAACTATGTTTTTAATATCTAAATTCTTACTTTGTGTAAGCTTACTAATTATTATAAAATAAAAAAATTCATTATATAAATACACAATGAAAGTACTTAGGGCCCCTATAATGCTTATCTTAAAATATCCAAATTTACAGTTTAAAAAAAAAAATTATTTTCACACTTAAATTTCCTTTGAAAGCTTGTATGAGGCCCGAAGAGTGGATGCGGTCCTTTCTTTTTATTGAAAGAAATACGCAGAGTGTTTCTTTATTAATAAAAAGCAATCTTAACACTTTTATTTCTTGTTAGTAAAAATGACATTAAGTTATATGACCAGGAAACACTATGGACTCGAAGAAAAATCCCAGCTTCCCCTCTCGACGGCCCTGATAATGTATTATTGATTTAATTATAAAATAGGAATTTGCTAGAATATTAATTAATTCCATTAGATCTATTTTCTTCTTACATATTTTAACACTTATCAGATTATATCGATTTATGAATCAAGGATCTTCGCTTTATACTTGTCTTCTTCGTTCTTACTCAAAGAACTCTTATAAAGTTGTATGCACACGATTTCTACATCTTTCACTTTTTTAAAACATCCTTTTAACGCTTACTTCCATTCGAAAATTTCCTCGTTTATTCAAAATTGTTAAATTAAATTACTTTAAAATATTGTTAAATTAATTATACGTAATTATTATAACAAATAATTATTTACCAATATTGTTAAATTAAATTACTTAAAAATATTCAAAAATTATTCATTTTTGGGATCAAATTTGGTACAATTTAAATTATAAAAAATAACCTAATTTAATTAATAATTTATATAAAAATGGATTTAAATTTTAAAATAAACTAATTAGAATAAGAAAAGTTTTAAAATGTTTTAAATGTTTGTACGCTTGAGAATTTATTCTTGAATAATTTGTACGAAATTCGAAATTACTTATTTATGTTTAAAACAATTTTAATCTATCAAAATGACAAGAGAACAATAGGAAAATATTAAAAATTTTATCGTGGATTAACATGACACTAATTTCTAATAACGAAAAGAGCAACTAAACTCGAGAGAATTGTATATATCAAAATAGAAGACAGATGATCATTAGAAAAACAAAGCATGCTGTATAACAAACGAACGCCATATTTCAAGCATCTTTCTTTCTTTCACAAGAGATGTTTCAGTCTTTCCTCATCGACCGACGTCATTTAAGACAAACCCTGATTGGCCCGTCTCTACAGAGTTTCCTATTGGTAGTCGAGACAGCTTTTGCTCACAGCGCGATCCACAAGCACACATCCAGTCTGCACCTTGGAAATAACATATACAGCTTTTCATCTTCTAAATAAGTTTAACTTAAATGAAGTACGACGATTGTTGACCAGTTAGGTAAGGAAGTTTTTACTCTTCTCTACTTAAAATTTATTATATTACTCATCCTTTCTACTCGATAACGCTTTTAATTTCGTTACTATATATATACGTATATATCTATATCTATATATAAATATATTTTTAGTTGTGTGATATATTGTTGGTTATATGTCTGGTCGTTCAACTCAATCGATGGTCTTGTCAGACTGTGGGCTTTGAGTAGAGAAAATTCTCCAGTCTCTTCTATTGTTAAATAACAATGACACCGAGCACGTTTTCGATAGAATTCTCCTTCTCTGCTTACACAGCTTTATTTCTTAACCCCCAATTGATTTCTAACTAATTAATATGCATATTGGTATGCTGTAGTTATGTTTAGTAGATAGACATCCGTGTCTCCTCCACCTGACAGTTAAGAGATGGAGATAAACGCTCATTATTTCTGGTATGCAAATCATGATATTATCTACTACCGAGATGCGAAAATATTTAAAGACAATTATCCACTTCTAAACTTTAATATCTTGACACTAAGCTTAGAATATTCTATATATTGTGTAGGGTATTATTTGAATTGCATCCGCTTTAACGCTATGCTCTTCTGTTTGGTGACGATGTTTAATATTTGTTTAGTTCATTACATTGGATGTCTCGGGTTGACATTACCTCAACGCTTTATTTCGTACATCCGATGTATTGTAGTGACGCCAGATGTGCTATAACGCCTACAAAGACAAGGCATTTTAGAAGAAAGGAACAGGGAAAAAAATTCTGTATTACTAAGATAGGAAAATATCTCGGAGTTTACGCTTGTTTCCCTTGAGTATTGGTGGGTATCTTGACGTCGAACGGATTTTTTTATATTGTAAGGAAACATTGGATGTTGTCTATGGCGAGAGGAAAAATTGTAGTATTTTTTTTTCTTAGTTATAAGATCTTCTGTGCCAATTCAGTTCATATGTTAAATATTTTATTCCTCTATTTTTATCATACTAGTTTTTGGTTTTTATATTTAAAATATTTCATGCACGTTTTCTATTAATACAATAATTAAATTCATTTATCTTATTAAAAATAGGGCTGTCTAGAAGGGGAGCTACAGCTTTTTCCCCTTACCCGAAGAAAATTTAGGGCCCTATTAAGGCCTATAAATTAATATTATTTTTACTAACAAGAAATAAAATCTTTCATAAATACTTTTTATTAATAGAGAAACATTATACGTATTTCATTTGTCAAAAAAAAAAAAAAANTCTGTATTACTAAGATAGGAAAATATCTCGGAGTTTACGCTTGTTTCCCTTGAGTATTGGTGGGTATCTTGACGTCGAACGGATTTTTTTATATTGTAAGGAAACATTGGATGTTGTCTATGGCGAGAGGAAAAATTGTAGTATTTTTTTTTCTTAGTTATAAGATCTTCTGTGCCAATTCAGTTCATATGTTAAATATTTTATTCCTCTATTTTTATCATACTAGTTTTTGGTTTTTATATTTAAAATATTTCATGCACGTTTTCTATTAATACAATAATTAAATTCATTTATCTTATTAAAAATAGGGCTGTCTAGAAGGGGAGCTACAGCTTTTTCCCCTTACCCGAAGAAAATTTAGGGCCCTATTAAGGCCTATAAATTAATATTATTTTTACTAACAAGAAATAAAATCTTTCATAAATGCTTTTTATTAATAGAGAAACATTATACGTATTTCATTTGTCAAAAAAAAAAAAAAACATAATGGGCCCTATAGGGGACAAAATTGGCTCGCTCTGCTCCAGGCCTCATACGAAGTTTCGACGGCCTTACATGCATAAATTACATATTTTAAATATTTATTCCGTTATAAAATATATTCTTTAAATAGGCTAAACTTTTATAAATTATTTTAAAAATGTTCATAACGTTTAAACATTAATAAAATTTTATTATTTTTAACACGCTTAACGCATTAAATTATAATATTGTGTTAATTAATTTGAATTTAATTAACAACATTTTTTGTAGAAAGAATTATTTTTAAATGTTTCTGTTAATGGTTTAATATTAAATTAATTTCTTTAATTCTGTTTTAAATTAAATTATAAG
The DNA here is from genome assembly GCF_000671375.1 of Centruroides sculpturatus. Classification (NCBI taxonomy): domain Eukaryota; kingdom Metazoa; phylum Arthropoda; class Arachnida; order Scorpiones; family Buthidae; genus Centruroides; species Centruroides sculpturatus. Next base: position 1,131,481 of record NW_019384621.1, on the reverse strand, counting down.
TAATTACCGCATAACTTCTGACATATTTAATATTATAAATTTATAATTTTAAATGCTTATATTGAATTTTTTTAATGTTTAAAAACACAAATCGCTTCGATTTAGAATTAAAAAGGTGTATGCATTAGTTTAATAGAATATTTTTGAGAAAATTTTCTAACATATTTAGTTTAAAAATATATATTTTTAATATTTTAGAAGAAAAAATTGTTTTCTGTCAAATCATTGTAAATCCTCGTATGACATAATCCGACAGGAAATTTTTTCCATTTGCAACAGAAGACAAAATACCAATAGATATAGGTTCATCAGATTCCTTTTTTTTCCAGCTCGTTTTTCCCTATAAGTCTGACAGTATATCAAATCTAAGAATGTTATCATTTCTGTTCAGACGTTTTCTTTTTAAAAAATATACGTATTAAAGAAATTGTTAGGAAAAACATTTTTTTCCTTTGAAAAAAGGGCGTTCTTATGCTTTGCTTCCTTTACCAATTATTTAATGAAAAAAATTTCCTTGCAAAAAGGGCGTTCTTATACCTTGATTCTTTTAATAATTCTTTAATAAATAAATAAATATTTTTTTTTGTAATAAGAGCTTCCTTTAAGAATTATTTTAAAAAATATTTATTTTTTGCAAAAAAGGACGTTCTTATACTTTACTTCTTTTAACAATTATTTTAAAAAAGTTTCTCGTTTGCAAAAAGTAAGATCTTATACTTTACTTCTTTTAACAATTATTTTAAAAAAGTTTCTCGTTTGCAAAAAGTGAGATCTTACAGCTTACTTCCTTTAACAATCATTTCTAAATTACAACCCATTAAACGTTTCTTTAATGTCATCACTCTACATTGGCTTCTATAGAAAACCAGAAATCGCTAACAAGTAATAAATTGATGGTTTAATGAACTAATATCTGTAGTACTTTATTGGTAACCTCATAAATCTCTATATGATTTAGAATCGATATATCTTTTATTATATGTAGATATATATATATGTGTTATTAGCTTCGCCTCACGTTCTGAATCTGATTATACTAATTAAGTGCAATACAAAATATTATAATTAGAAAGGTTACACTCTGCAGCCGTTTGAATACTTATTATCTCTTTCCTAACTGCAAATTATCTTTAATTAAATTTATATCTTTTACATAATATAAAATTTGCAACTCATTTTCAAATTTTTCTTTTGGATTGTAAAGGAAAATAAAAATTCTTTACTCAGTTACCTGCTTTTTATAACACCCTTTTTTATTGGCTCTCAAGCAGCATTTTTTAAGTTAAAAACTTTGAAGAAGTCATAAAGATAGAAAAATATTACGTTAATTACTACATTATGAAGAAAAGATCTACACGTTTTTATATTTGGAACGTCCTTTTTAACGTTTTTTTCCTTACATCTTTTCATTTTCTCAGCACACAAATATATGTATGAAGTGTCAAAAATCCATATTTATCTTGGGATTTATTAAAGTTTACAAGTTTCGAAAGCGTTAAATTTATGAGGACATTCGCTTCCCCTGAGCGTGGATGCACGTAAAGCGATAGCAAACCTTGATTTACCCCCTCACAGATTGACTAAACATTCTTGTTGGAAAGTAGAGAGCAACCGAAGCGAAGTTAAATATAAATAATTCGATAAGATGGAGGCGATAATAAGTTAGTTAATTAGATGTGAAGTTTAGCCAATATTATTGGATTAATACATTTGGCTGAGGATTAAATCATCTTATTGGTATGGAAGAGCGCACCAGTAATTTGCCACATATCTAGGACGCTTCCCAGATGAGTGAAGTTCTAAGTCTAGTCACTGAAGTCTTGGGAATTATTATTTCGACATTCGACAGATGAGGATGGTTTGTAATTACCAAGTCTTGTTGCGTTGTAATCGAGTCACTTCTAGATCGAAAGAAAGTATTTCAGTTGCCAAATTGAGACATCGATTATCATCCACAGGTCTAGCTTGTCTTCCTTACTGTTGCTAGAGAGGGAGAGACAGACAGAGAAGGGGAGACAAAAGCTTTATTCAGGAATATTTTTACTTGTTTGTCTACTTATGAGAAAATTCAGTTGGGAGTTGATTGGTTTTCATTGGATGTTCTATAATCTGACAATCTAATCTAATCTCTTATCTAATTTATTTTGAAAATTAAGGTTTACTCTCTGAAAATTTAGATAAAAGAATATATAAATATTAAAATTGCTTTGAGAATATTTTCCAAACATTTTGTATATATTATTCAGGTTTGTTTCTATTATTATTCATTCTGTAAAGATGTTGTTGTTAAAAACATTTTTATTTTGTGAAAAATTAAATCGATTTTTGAAAATAAAACAATTTATGCAGAAAAGATATAAAAAATATGTTTTTAATATTTTCCAGTTGAATTTTCTGTTTACTGTTATAATTTTTCCAGTTATAAAGAAAAATTGTTTTTATTCGATTTTAAATTTAACTGTTGAGATTTGATTTCATTAAATTCTGAATTTAATGTTTGAAATGTTAAATTTTCGTATACATTCTTAATTTTAAAATCATTTTTTCTGTTTAAAATATTTTTAATGTTAACTCCAATTATATATAACTAGAATATTATTTATAATAAATTCTGTAAAAAGAAAAAAGATAATCCAATGCAAGTTAAAAGATGCTTTACCTTTCTTAAGAGAATCATCTGGATAAAATTATATTTGCACATAATTAAGCCAATAAATATAATCAGATTAGTAGATTAGAATAGCATTTTCTGTTACTATTCAGATATAATTTCTAAGTTTGGAGTGTGCTTAAATATCAGAGTTAATGTAAAGATCTTTTTTATGAAGTATCTTCTATATTGAACTAACTTACACTTAGAACCAGAATTAAAATCAGCGGGTTTATTAATCAAGCAAATTCTATACAAATTTAACAAGCAACTAAGATGACCATTGGCGAGGAAATTTGTTAATTACATCACTCATTAAACTAACAACTTTCACCAACAAATAATTGGATGCAAATACATGGTTTCTGNTATGATTCCTGTGTATGATTTATATACATAGGTACAAATTACTTACCGATTACTTCTGTCTGCCATCCACTTCAATTGGGCCATGATTGAATCATCATCACATCCCTGGCTAGCACATATTTTATTTTGAGCATCTTTGTCTGAGTAATTGTATCCACCAGTAATTACAAAAAATACAGGAGGACCAACTGACAAAAACTGATTCAAATATTCAAAATACCTGAGCATATACGAATCCTAAAAATTTACAAAAAACTTTATTACTACTTTTAATAATTATAATATATATGTGTATAAGGCTGAATTCTTTGTGGAAAAATCTTCCAATCTTTCCAACAAATTCAATATTCATTTAATAATCTTATCTTAAACTTAAGTTTAATGAAAGATGAATTACCTACTACTGTTGATTTTAAAGGCATGTACAGTACAGTACCCCTTCTCAAACTGGATCTGTGCATGGATGATCTCAAAGATTTTTGTTTCTCTACATCCATGATAATCAAATGCTGAAATGAAATCATAGAAGTGACAGAACTTTTATGTCATTCTTCATTCTTTCTTTGCATTTGAAGGATGTTTATTCAAGCAGAAATTCCTGATTCTGGTTCCATGAAGAAACCAGTATCCAAAATCTTGTGTGTATTAGTAGTGAAAAAATTGGAAAGTAATATCTTAGCAAGCTTCATAAATGAGTTTATAATGTAAAAAAGATAGAGATGACATACTAACAAATCTAGAGGAACAATAAACATTAACAGATTTGTAGAGTCCATCAATAACAATTCCCATGGAATTATTCAAGTACTATATCAGCAAAGATTTGCCCTTTTTTTTTATCCTCCCATCAAAAATCAAGGTACCCTATCCATCATCAGGCCATATGTCAAAAACCATTTGCAAATACAAAGGAATTATTTTCAGACAAATTTGTGATGACTAGAGAAAAAATAAAATGACATGCAATCTTATGTCAATGGCTCGTCTTCCCTCTCCATCAATGAAAATCATCAATACAAACAAATCCATCTTCCAATAAACTGCTGACATAATACTTTAACAGTTACTGCAGACAACTTGAAGTAGAAGAAACAAGCTGCATGTAAGTCCACTTTCTAGACATTTAACATTAAAGCATAAGTAAATATATGCTAACTTATACATTAAACCACTCTCTTATCCTGTATATAGGTAACTGTTGATATTTGTGTTTTTGCTTATTCATGATTGAAAAGTTGTGACCAACCATAACTATTTGAAATATTTGCATATCTATAAATTGCTTTTACAATTACAGTACAATACTTGTAAAAAGTACTATTACCTCCAGTTTTTATGTTTTTTGATATAATCACACAAAGCACAGCATCTACTGTACTACCAAACTGAAGTCACTAAATTAGCCTACTGTAAAATCATTCATGATAAACTTTATGCAACAATTATGTAAATACAGTACATACAACAATTACATAATTCTATAAAATAATAATAATAATCCACTACAATAATAAAAGATGGAAAAGCAGAGTCTGAGAAATTTGTGGACATGCAGGCAGATGTTGAGCTTACACTGGTGAATATACTGTACGAGAGAACTACAAAATTCTCAAATGAGAACTGGACATGAAAGTTACAGAAAATTTGCCTAACAGCAAAGAGGATGATGATGAACAGGAAAAACACTAAAGTTCCTAATGACAGCTTCTAAGTTTTCAAAAATATGCAGCACTATTGATATGCTTGTGCAAGTTGTTGGAAGAATTAGACTATTCCTCAGCAGTGTCTCAAGTTTAAATGAACTTTGGGAGCAATCTGGCTCTTGCATGCTGAAGTCTTGAAAGACATAAATAAAATGTTCCATCAAACAACATTAATTCAGTTTATCCAAACTGTTGTAACCCTACACAACAATCTTAAAATTTAGGACTAATAATAATTAAACATATAAATAAAAATCTTTAGTTGTTGTTTGCTTATTGAATCCTCTGAAAAGTTTAAACATTTCCAAGACATCATGTTCCAGGTTTGATGTGTAGGAACCTAACTTTATTTCCCCCCTCATAAACCTTCCTATTTGATATTTGCAAATTAGGTATTTCAGAGATTTCCAAGAAACCTAACCCTCGAGAATACCTGGAGTTACCTGTATATAACAGCTAGTTTACTGAGATACAAACTAGCAGCATTTAGAAAAATCAGGAGAGCAAGCTCCCACTGTACAACAATCAAAGATAAAGAACTCAACTGGATAAGGAGAATAGCAGTATTCCTAGGTTACAAAATGAAAATAGTTAACAGTCTCATCCACATCTTTCCAACAAACAAATCAAATTTTTTTCAAAGTTCACATTTTCTGCCAATTGGACTTGATATATAAAAAATAATGATGAGACAGTTAATCAGAATCAGGAATTGGAAAAATTAGACATTTTCCTGGTATTGATACTGAGAACATCTCGTCACAATATCCTATTCTTAAAAATGATTCTTCCATATTTTATAAGAAAATTATTTGTTTCGGTCAGATATTAAAAATGTTTTAAATTACGATATTAAGAATTAAGTATCGGTTTATTGGATATTGGAAACTTTCATGCTGACAAAGCAGAGAGTATGAAATGGCCATACACGAGGCACCATCTGTCATAGCAGACTTTTTTGTGTAGTCAGAGTAATGAAAAAATTGCACTTGGTCAGTACTAACTGTCCCCATTTTAGGGATTTAGTATGACATTAGGGTTGCCATCCAGCTGGCATGACCAGCAATCTGTATTCTGTATACAGTATATATTAAAAGCAAAATGTTGTGTCACTTTCACACACAAATAATATTTAAAAATTAATTTAATTTAAAATTTTAAAAATTTCAAAACAAATTTTAAGTGGTTTTTAAAAACATTGTTTTAAATTTTCAATTGATTTTATTTTTAGTAATTTTTATTTAATTTTGCCTGCATTTTTTAATCCTTAATTAAATTTTTTTAATTAATTGCAACTCTCTTTTCTTTTGTGATATAACCATAGAAATTGTTTTAGTATTTTTTCACACAAAAGATAATCAAATTTAAATTTATTTTAATTTTTTAGTAATTTCATTAATTTTTGTCTCTTAACTTTACCTGCCTTTTAAAAATTTTGATTATAAGTGAGTTAACATTGATTGAATTATGAGGCTATCTAGTTTGAAATCAAGGCCTGTGGTCAGCAAAAATATTTAAGTTAAGTGTCAGCAAAATGGTTCAAAATATAAACAAAATTGTTTTAATTTTATATAATATTTTTCAATTATTTTTTAATATTTAGTATATTTACTTATAATGATCAAATGACTTTCTCATTATAATTATAAAAGTTTTTGTTATGATTCACAGATGATGCTGTAATACATTAAATTTTCAAATGAGTTTTACAAATTGATTTTTCAAGATGAATCAGTGTAGACATATGTAGTTCAAGTAAATGAATTCAATAATTAGTTAATTCATAATAATGATATTTGTTCAGCTCATTGCATCATTTGCCAAACCACATTAAAAATTAAATATAATGGAGTTACATTATTTACAAAACATGCCTATTGCAAGAAGCATGAAAAAAGTGCATCTTCTCATTTACCTTTCCCTCCCCAGTCATCACTTCAGCCAACAAAGCCATTTCCAAAGATGGCAACCCTACATGATGTGATGGGATAGTTCTTTGAGTAAAAGGAAATTAGCTGGAATTTCTTTGGGGTAGTGTTGCAAAATTAACTTTAACTAAAATGAGATTACAAATTTATTTTGTATTACACAATAAAAGAAATGTCAAAATAAAATAAAAGAAATAAAAGTCAATAAAAGAAATGTCAAAATTCTCCATTTTATACGTGGATTCACACGTATGAATCCACGTATAAAATGGAGAATTTTGACATTTCTTTCAAAAGATTAATTTTGGATTTCCCAATTGTTTTCCATTCTTAAGTTTTATGTTTATTAATTAATGAATGGACCATGCTCGTAATGTAAATTATTAATTTTTATAAATTAAAATAAGCTTTAGAATGTATTCAAAAGAATTGGAAACTGGAGTTTTCGGCAGAATCAGAATCAGGAGAAATTTTTATATCATCCCATCACTAATAAAAAGTCAGCAAAATACATGATACTAGATCATTTACAAATGTAATTCCATTTGGTACACAGTAATAAAACATGACAGACACACTAGAGGAACAAAAAATGAGTTTACATACTTCCAACACAAATTGATGATACAGGAGTGGAATATGGTACATATTGAATATACAGAAATTTTGCACAGAGAATTAAACAAAAAATGTGATCCAAATAGAAACAAACACTAACATAAGCAAGTTTTGCTAATGTGGAAGATGCAAGTACTCTTTGGGATAATGTAAAGATGTTAAGGAGTATTCCTTCACCTTCCAAATGATGAACAAACAAATCTTAGTTACTTTAATATATTACTATATCTTAGTCACTTTATATTTTAAAATGTGGTAAATAAACAAATTTAAACAAACAAAACTCATTTCATTAATCTCAAAATACATTAAATTAATTATTGAATTATTTTTTAATGTATTTTATAATTTAACAATTTTTTTTTAATTTGTTTCAAAATTTATTTGCACTTTGTTTTTTGATTTACAAATGATCATCATTTAATTTAACATTTATATTAATAAATATTTACCTCTGGCATGGAAAGTTCTTGATCAAATCCAATATCTAGTTTATCAATCACAGCAAGTGAGGAACATAGCCAAGCCAAAAATGATATCAACTGTAAAAAAACAACAGGGGAAATGTTAATATACTTTTCACTCTGAATAAAACAAGTATCAATTTCCTTGACCCCAAAATAATCATTTTATCAATAATTTTCCCAAAATAAAAAAGCATCTTACAATTAATGGTGTCTTACATTCACAGTGCTAAAATGATGACCAGTCATCATGAGTAGATCACAAAGTCACAAAAATGCCTTCTTAGTGCATATACCATTAAAACATTTCTGGCTACATTACTTAAATCAGTTCAGATGAGCTTTGCACATAAAAACATTTAAAATGATAGTCTCAAGATGACATTATGCTGTATTAAAATGTAATCATCATTAAGTATATAGATGAGCAAGGAAAGAGCTACTAAACAATATTCACCTTATACTTTTAATACATTTTTTTTAACTTCTTGTTATTTAAAAAAATTTTGTTTAAAATAGTGTTAACATTATGTACTCATTTTTGTACTCCAGTTCCTGTATCCACCACAGATACAGATTTGATTTTTCATGTTGTACAAAAAATTTTTAAATAAGCAGAAAAATTTTCTACACTTTAAACAACTATTTAACTGTTTCTAATTAAAATATTCTTTAAGGAATTATTGTTTTGAATTTTTGAAAGATCAGTTTTGAAAACCAAGATTTTTAACTGATTATTAATTAGAAAAATCTTTTTAGATTTGCTTAATCGTCATTACTTAACACTTAATTATGTAAAAATAATTTATCTTCTCAATCTTCAATCGTAAAACTATGTCTTCAAAAGGGGAGAAAAAAGCAACTTTTTAAAATTTTTTGTTCATTAATAAATACAGTAATCTGTTAAAAACTTATAAATTTATTAAATTTAATAAGAGATGATACCTAATGCCTATCTCTAATGCTAAATTACTTAGTATTTAATTAAAATTCAAGAAACTGAAAAAATTTAATCTGAAATTAATTTTTTTGTTACATAATTAAAACTATTAAAATTCAAAAATAAAATGGTACAGTCTAAATTATAAATTTATAATTTTTTGCACTTTGTTTTAATTTTTAGATTAGTTCATTAAAATCTGCCATTAAATTAAAAATGTAAGGAGTAATTGCAAAAGGTTCAAAAAGAATACCAGGTGATCATAATACTAAGGAACAAATTAAAACTTCTCTTGTCACCAGAGTTAAATTATCTTCTGCCTTGTAAAAAACAGGTATGCTGAATGCCAAAATGAGCTTAAAAAATGCTCTGTCACACAAGGTTTAGTTGGTACAGGTATATTTCAGCAAGTAAGAAAATACATACACTTAATATACTGTGCATAAAACAGACATCTTAAATGCTTTCCTTTCAATGTCTTTTATATTCACTGTTGCTTTCTCATTTGAAGGTCCAGCAATAATTTCCCAGTATGGGAGGTCCCATCATCCCTGGTAATTATTCAATTTTAGAAATATCCTGATGGAGAACTGTCCAGTTCGTTGCTCATGTCACCCAAGTTTTCATTTTGACATATTTGTTGAGATGAGGATGGAGAAAATGAATCTTTAAAGGCATGTGGCAAGCCATTTCTTTGTAATACCTCAGTAGCTTTGACATTAAAAAATCATAGTTCTTGTAGATTTCTGAGAAATAGACTCACCATTGACTGCTTTAAATGAATGCCAAGCAGCTAATTTGACAGGTTTTTAAGTCTTTAAGGAGTTCTTATTTCAGGTCCTATAAAGATTCTAAAGATTTTGCTGTTGTAAAATTTGGGAAAACTCCAATCCCTTAAGAAATGCAGGGGCTTGGAAATCTTAGTCAATTTTATTTATTTAAAATTGGTACAGATTATTGATCAATAACTGTGCTATTTTTCAAATAATATAAAAATCCGTTAGAAAGTTTTTCGTGGGCAACATAATCCTAAAATACATTAGAAACAGTCATTAACTTAACAGGGGCAAAATCATTTTTCTTAGTATAATTAAAGTTGTCCTATTCAGAAGCCATTGTAATTTCAACCAACAAGCCAATTGATACTGAAATTTGTGTACATGCTATTCAAATTTTTTTTTGCAAGAGGATTTTTGCAAAAAAAATTTAAGTTCCAAAACTGTCTGCTATGGAGTAAATGGCATTGCAAAAATAACAAATAATGAAAAAACATTCATATGGAAACAATTACATACTGTACAGATTGCTTAGTGATGTAGAGAATGTTGTTCAATGTGTTTGTTCCTCATTTAGGTGTAAAATTTGATGATGATGTAGTGTGTTCAACAGTTGACTGTAACATTTCACTCCAGCAATATTTTGAAACTTTTCAATTGCATCATTGCCACATAATGGTAAATGTTAAAACAATATGAACATGAAAAACTTGAATAATGCATAAAAAATTTTTTTCAGCTAAATTTGACAAAGAAAAATTGCATTGCATTATTTATAGGGTGCTGCTCCTTGTACATTTAATTAAAAAAAAATACAAACTAAAGTAATATTATTTGTTCTGTTTTTTAAATATTTTTTCTAGAAATGTCTATTACTAGTAGATTCTTACATACAGATATTTATCAGCTAGTAATTGTGAAATACTTGTAAATTAATCTTAAATAGCACATTATCAAGTTAATAATATCAGCAAACATCTGAATCCTACAAAAAAATATCTGAATCTGATAAAATATGGATTCTAAATTTAGACACATTTCATAAGAAAAAATTTATCATTCACAGTAAGCCTCTTTTTGAGCAATCTAGCTCATAAATAAGCCTTTAAATATACCCTTAAAAGCATTTACTTGAACCAAAACTATAGATTAGTACCCAACTTATTATGAAACAAATTCTGAAAATTATGGAAGTAGTCTTTAAACAGCAGTTACAATAATTTCATTTTATATGAGCCAAAAGGTTTTGAAAATTTATACTTAAATTTTTCCTCAAAATGCTACAGTTTTAAATCATTCTTAGCTTAATAAACATTGTACATACATAACTGCAGTTTATGGAAAAGTTTTATATCAAATGCATTTTTCTTCTTTATCTCTAATGCACTTGAAGTGAATTTTTCAACAATACTTTTTCCAATGGACATTATGAAACAAATTTCAAAAAAGTCTAACTCAAGCTCAGATGGTATTTTTGTCAATTTTATGTTAACTCGGTCATTCTTCTATTATTATTATTATTATTATTTTTAAGTCTAATCCTTGCTGAATTTCTAACTTCTATACAATGGTTATCTCTTTATTTTCTGTTTACCTTTTAATTAATTAGAAATTAATTAAACTATTTTACTAGTTAATTATACAAAATTCAAATATCTTGACATATTTAATTAATATTTTACACCCAACAGTAATCCTTTTCCTTATTAACATTGTTGTATTCAACACCATCAAATTATTACTAACTTCACTAAAATTCAATATATTAAAAATTTAGAATAAAATATTCTGTCATTGACTATATTAATTATTCATTTCAGCCAAACACTTGATTCTTTAACTTAATTCACTATATTTATAAATGATATTCATTTTTTTGATTAATTAATTAAACTCATTAACAATCTTTAAAATGAAATTTCCAAATTTTGATATAATCATGAAATTTCATGATAGCTTCAGAAATTTCAGAAGGCTTAATTCTAAATTCATTTCTTTTTGCATATTAAAAAACACCTCATTTTAGAAAATCTCTCTTCAGCTATTAGATACAAGTTGAAAATGTTAGTTAATAGTGATAACCTTTTTCTATAAATTTTCAATAGAATTTTAAAATTAGTTTTAATAATTTGTTTAAAAATGTAAGTAATTAACTACTCAAAATTTTTACTACTTAGTTACAATAATCTTCATACTCATTTATTATTACTAAGTTTCTGATAAATTGTCCCTTATTTTGTTTATATCAGTGCATAGTGCTATGCTTGTGAAGCCTAATGTTTCTAGAGTTCATACAATGCATATGGTATGATATCTGTGAAATAAAAAAAAATTACAAATATATATACCTTACCCATTCTCCGCAGACTTTTTTAATGCATAAATTCTGATTATTTACTAATTTACTTTGTATGTAATTTTCTTTTGTTCATCACCAATGTAATGTCTGGTCTGTTGTGAGAAACTATTTTGTCTGTGATTATAGCTTGGTCACAGTAGAAAAACAGTAGACAGTCATAGAAAACAACATATTGTGTGTGTTGTTTTCTATGACTGTCTGAGGTATGTATTTGTAGTATGATTCCTGTGTATGTAATAGTGTGTGTTTGTGCACAAACATTTGACTTTTTTTTTTTTTTTAACTCTCTACTCTGAAGTCACTAAGATGATCTTTTTTATTGCTAAAAAAAACCCATTATGGATTTGGCCAGGCCCACCCAGCTGCCCCATTACAGGGTCAAATATATCCAGATGGACCACCTATGAAAAATTCTTGGGGATTTCCACTTATCCTGAAGCAATGCAAGATCTTCTACAGCAATAAATCAAAAGTGTGATGGCTGAATGACTGCGTTGTTAAAATGGTAAGCTGCCATTTTAACAACTCAGTCATTCAGCCATCACACTTTTGATTTATTGTATTTGCTATTTATTATGTCAACGTAAGTTGTCTGATTCCTGTAAATAACATCATATCAGGTTACAACTTGTTATGATATATCATAGGAAAAGCCGTGTCATGAACAAAACTATATAACTGTCATGTCTTTTAAAATATGCTTCCTGTACTATCTCTAACCTGGTCTTGCATGGAAATCATGAACCCATCTGTGCCTCTTCAGACAAACATTCATAAATTAGCCAACATTTGACACAGTTTTGTTAATGTAATCCTAGTTAAGATCATTAAGAAGTCTACCACAAACTCCTCCTACATCTGGACTAAATCTGGTCTAGGGTTTTATGGTGTTTATGTCTATTGTATACTGTTATAACCAGGTCTACAAATTGCATTACTGGTAAACTGGTTTACTGCTAATCAGTTAAAAATGCATCAGTAAATATACTGATAATTTGACATTTTTACCAGTAAATTTAGTAAAAATAGATAGATAGATAGATATGCAATAATGTTTTTAAAGCCAAACATTTTTTGTATAAATTTTAATATATAAAAATATAACTATATATGAAAGACAGATATGGTTTAAATTAAAAAATTTGCACAAGTAGTAGTTTACATCACTTTTATAATTTAAATTATTACTTTATAATTTTATACAATGTCTAAAGCACACTTACATTTTAATTTAGCAACTTTTTAGATAACAAAATGGAACATTTAAATGTGAATGCACATATTGGCCACTTTTTAATCATATTAACTAAAAAATTACATCATGCTCTATTTTTCAGGAAATGAAACTGTTACTTCAAACTGACTCAGTGAGTCAGCAACTAAATAATCACTAGTGTATTAATTTTTGCATTTGGAGTCAAAATTTAAAAATTACTGTTAATTTACCAGTAAACCGGTAACTTTTTCAATATTTACCATTTCACAAGTAAAAATAATAAAAGTCACTAAATTTGCAACTTTTAAGTCAGTGCTGTATAAGTTTGATAATATACTGTTTTTTTTTTTTTTCTCTAAGAGTTACAGCTTGTTTTCTGTAGAAAAATTCTCAGTGTCTGTATTTGTTTGTAGTAAAAGATTTAAAGCATCTGCAAGGCTCTCTTCTCTCTCACTTTACATGGAAAAAGGAACCTTTTTATGGATAACTTACAGTGGTATTTGTTTTGTTAATGTTATTTGTGTTTTTTTCTTTGGATTGTTCTAGTTCTGTGTCCCCCCAGTGTATAACTCCAAATCAATATGTCAGTACTGGAATAATGTGTGTTTTGAATTCAGCTATGTTGTTAGTATTAAAGTTTAATTTGCTTTTGTATTCTTTTGTTAATCTTTGTTTGATTTGTACATGTTTTCTGAGTTTATGTTTATGTGTGTTCTCTGAGTAAATATTTGACTCAAAGAACACTTTACCCTTATCCATGGATTCAAAGGCATTTCCAAGTACAGAATCATCTTCAGAATTCTTTTTCTATGTGATGTGTTCTCCATTTGTCAGGGCCAAACTCCATTTTAATCACATTGGATTATTATTTTATTATTAATTTATAGTTGACCACAAAACAAATATTTACTGGATAGTAAATAGTTATTATTCTAACATTTTCAGTCTTCTCTATCACTTTACTTTCTTCAGGAGATACTTGAATTTTACAATTTAAAAAAACCTTGACAATTTTTAAACTAAAATTCAAATACCTCCTAAAGGAGGTCGATTAAGAAGATAAAAAACATTATTATTATTTACTGTATAATACTGTATACTGTATAGTAAATGGTTATGTTTTGTGGTTAATGCTGGTACAGCTACAAAAGGGATTAAATTACAGTTTATCATAGCCAATTAAAGTTTTAAGTTGTACAGTACATTCTTAAATAATGTTTACATTATCAACTCTGTTAACAATTAATTCTTCTACTTTATATTGATATTTAAGAATATAATTTCAATATGTCATATACACTGAACGAGCAACGAAGAACAATTAAATTTCATTTCCCTCCCTGAATTATTCACAAAATCTTTATATTTCCTTTTTCTTTAAGATTTTTCTAACTAAATCCGATTTATTTGATTAAATTTTAAAAAAATTGCTTATAAATATTTTTTAATACTTACTACAAGTACTTTTACTTCTGTCCTCATTAATAAAGGTGCATAGAAGTTCTTGAAACATTTGTATAGTAAGCCTTTAGATATAAGCAAATTTTTCTCTTTTTTTGAAGACTGTATACACCAACAGACATCATACCTATTATTCTACAAAAATATAAAAACAAACTTTAATTGTAAACTGAAAATTGTTAAATATACAAACTAAGCAAATTCATAACTGAAAGATAGCAAATTCTTAATTTGTTTTTCTTTAAAAAAATTTTTTGATGTTATTTAATTAGTTAATAAACTATCAATATACCTTCTGTTGCTGAGAAATGTTTATTAAACAAAACACAAACATTTTCAGTCTAAAACAATAAGCCATTTTCAGGTGTAACTGAATTCGAATGCCTTTACAAAAATTTAATGAGTTATATTATCATAGAAAAAGTCAAAAATTACACAAGACTTTTTATATCCTAACTTAAGAAAAATTTATCCAAAAGTGGTGTTTTACAATTGTGGAAGAAAGCAAGAAACAGATCTTCAAGGGCAGAACAACTGATATCTTCAACTGTTTCAATGGCTGATGCATGCTTTCAGCACATCAAATAAGGGAAAACATATTTTAAATGAAATAAATTAAAAATACGGTTAAAAATTGCAGTCTGGCATTGTGATAATGTCACAATAAATAATTGTTTGTTATAATTTAACATTCTCTTAGTGTTTTTTTTTTTTTTAGTTAAAAAAGTTTGTCAATTGTTTCCAAACTTCAATATTTCTATTAATATAACTATTAAAATCACTTATGGACAGTTTTTGTTCTACACCTAGATTAATTACAGTTTTCTTTTATATTTAGCTTTTAAGAGTTTTAATTTGTTAGAATTAAAATTCTTCATAGATTATGTAGGAAGAAGAAAGATGATAGAAAGTAAAATTGCTAAATTGCTCTGGCATTGAAAACACATGAGAAATATGAAAACACAATGTATGTCACTACAAAATGCTTTCCAATTGCTCTATTAACAACAGAAGCAGTCATGGTAATATTGTAAGAAACACTCATTACAAGTTTTTTGTTTTATTTTAAATGCTACAATATGTTCTATGAATATAATATAAAATATTGTTTGTTTCTGGTAACTTCACAATATCAGAGGGATGCTATGTTGTATTCAAGATGTTCACAAATCCAGCCCTTAATCTTTTAATTTATCCACTATGCAAAATTGGATAGTTAACAAAAATTAATACTTTATTGTACAGTGTATATTAGATTCAATGGATTTCAACAGAAACATAAAAACTGTAATGATTATTAGTTTCTAATAACAAAATTAAATCCAATTAACAATGAAATGAAAGTTTCTGTATCTTACCTCCTGTCGATATGAATCTAATGTAAATAATCCAAGAAAACAAGTCATCTGAAGAAAGAAATTTATTAATAATGCAACACCAGCATATAAGGCAAATAATTTCACAGCAGGCATATCTGTAACAGCACCTAATTTAAAAAAAAGTTTATTGAAATCAGTTTTTTAAAATAACTTTTCTGATACTAAAAACTAATTAAATACTAATTTACTTCACAAATCTCAAAAAACATAAAAATGAGTAAATTAAATTAAATTCAAAAGTATTATATACAGTACCAGACCAAATATTTGGTTTCCAGAAATTATGAAAACTGGAATTGAGAAAACTGACTACATTTGAATTTGGCAGGCTGCAGTTCATTGTGCAACTGCTTTTTTTTGTTTCCGCGGTGTACACATACCACAATACCAGTTCAAGCGTGACTGCTGTCGTGTACAATTGATCTTGTCTCTACTAAGTATGCTAATATCAGTCAATAAAAAAATTTCCACTAATTATAGTTTTCATTTATTTACTGTGCTTAACATTATATTTCAGTATTTAGTATAGGTGAATCCACTCTGGGATTCACCTATACTGATAACTAATTTATTTATTGAATACAATTATTGTAACTCAGTAGTTACAATAAAGGTATTCTAATATAATTTTACAGTCAAACCTTGAGATTTGAACACCTCACTTTTCAAATAATTCTGTTTGCAAACAAAATTTTGAACACCATATTTATTCTGGTTGCTGAACAACCTACTCAGCAAAAGCCATTGACAGATTAGAGAAATACAGATTCCATATACGTCCTGTGTTAAAGTTAACGACCCAATCAATTCAATCAATGACGGGACTACCGGATTTGGAAGTTAGTGGCGTCAAGACTGCCTTGAATCATTAGACATCACAACATGAACCATTGATGCTGCTGTTATTCAAATTAGATTTCAATGCACATGCAGGAAGATACTAGTTACATTCTTCGGTACACATCACAAATGAATTTAAATCAAATTAATTAATAAAAATTGCATTAACTAACATTCGTGTAATATAAATGACATCCACAAATCCATATTTAAAGGTGCTCAACTCAAATAATAAAAATTAATATATCTTTAGTTTTATAGGCAAGGTTACATCCATTTTTACATTAAAAAACAATGCTGATTGGTTTAAAATCATATCATTACAACGTTTTGTGTAGCTCACTTTATCAACGTACCACCTATTTCCAATAATTATTTTTATTTTAATTACTTCTATTAACTTTCACTATTAAATATACAGTAAATTATGCTTATTGGCTGAAAATTGTAAAATAATTTTATAAAAACTAATATAAATACACTGAAACTTCTAAACAACGGGCGTTGTTGGATATGGCAGTCATTGGAAGTTCGATTGTAGTATAAATATTTTTAAATAAAAGTCATTTATTCAAGATGATTTATTTGACAGTAGACATATTTCCACCAGTTTTATTTTTTTTAACCAATCACTGTTAAGGGAATTTTAAATTCACCGCTGTTAGATTTTCTTCTGGATATGTTCATTTCACAATTTGAAGTAGACTGCCTATGTTTACTAACTTTTAGTGTAATTTCAACTACTTTTGCGACTTCTAAAATTAAATAAAACCAAATTTAGCCATTTTGTTTTTATAAGTAAAAATTTAAATGTAAAATTTAATTACTTTACAAATTAATGCAAGATAGTTGAAGCATGGAAAGAGATGTATGAATTCGAGAACAGGCTTACCACAAACTAAAAAATTAACCGAATTCATTCGGGCTTTTGATGAAATTTAATAATTTTTGTACCGTTAATTTGTCTATCTGTAAGATTTGTCAGAAACATTCTCGAGTTAGAGAATTTAAAATGCTTCTCATTCTGTTTGTTCGTCTGTCTGTACAACTTTTTTATTCGAGAGTGAGATTGATGTAATTGTGACTAATTAAAAAAATATTCTCTCCAAAACGTAAAAAATTTCTTGTAGATTATTATTAACAAGCTTTATAATGTTTATTAATTTTATACGTATTTTAAAGCTTATTTATATTATTTAATTTTAAAAAAATTATAAATATTTTATTAAATTATAATATTTTAAAGCATTACTATTCCATATGAGATAAGTGCATCTTTTAGAACATTTTAGTAAAAACTTAAATTTTACTTTAAATGTAAAAATCTTTTAACACATTTTAAAGTATAAACATTTGTTTATAAATTTATATAACAGAATTTCAAAGCGTAAATATAACGTTTTAATAAAGGAATCTTGGCACAAAATCTAAAACTTAAAGTTTTTAAATTTTATATATTTCTATTTAGTTTGAATTTTGAAATATGGCCATTGTTAAAAAATGGAAAAAATTTCTATAGAAGGGTAATCGATAGATCAACAAAAGATATTCAAATAAAAAAAAATTACTTTTTATTCTCAAAAAATGTTTAATTTTTTAAATATTTTTCTAAAAATATTTATTCAAAACACTCCCAAAAAATTTTACTATGTTACATAATGTAAAATATTTGTTTTTATTTTTAAATATAAAATTTTAAACAGAATATTTTTTATTAAAATTTAAAATCATTTTATAAAATTATCAAATAAATCTATTAAATTTTATAATNTTGGACTATTAAGTTTAATAACTTGACTCGTGGGTACCTAAACATTTAGTATTTTAATATTAATTTAATGTAAATGTATACATACCCAATAATATTAAACAAAACATAAATAAATAAATAAATATATTCAATAAAAATCTTTGTTTTAATGAATATACAATGTCGCAGCTCAGTAATACATCAACACTGAAATGAAAATCAGTCTAGCATAGGGAAAATCGGGGAATTATACTGCGAAATGGCAAATTGTGCAGTGGTGTTATTGTGAATCAATGAAAGTTGAGCCGGCATAAACCAAGTGTTACCTGTACTAATATTCTTTATATATATATATATAAATTTTTTTAAATACTATTTACAAATGTAAATATAAACAAGTACAAATATTATTTTCTCAGTCTGTACTCTTGAATTAAATAATATGTTTTACTACTTGTAATATTTTTAATACAATATACTAAATGTATAATAACCCTGAGCTGGCTCAGACAATGCCAGAACTTATAATCAAGATAACTCATTGCAACGTCAGATAACCATCATTCTTTTGTAAATAAAAGGCTTTCACTTTTACAATTTTTTGGAAGCATTGTGAAATATTCAAAGATCAATTCAAACATGTTTCAGATGTAAAAAAAATCATATGAATCTCAATTTCAAATCATACAATTATTTATTGCTGAGAGTTTATTGAAATCTATTTATATACAATGTATCAAACATACATACAAAACTTTGAATGATAGTTTTTTTTTTATTTATTTAAATTTTTGAAAATATAGACATTATATCATTAATTATATATATAATGTAAATTGAATTTGTGTTATATTATGTAACATCTTATGTATGTATATTGTATAATTAATAGCATTCTGTAATTATTATGTTCTTATGTTCTATAGTTTGACTTATTAAATAATAAATCTTTTTGAATTTGTTACTGAGATATGTAAATTTATTAATTGAAAATTGCCTTTGGGATATTTCTATATAAAAAACTAATTAAAGAATGCTATATAGCTATATATAAAAATAAGACAGTTCTTGCACACATCAGAAAAGATTACATGAAATAATTGCAAATAATTTACCATATGAAAATGAAAATATTGACTATAGTTTTCATTAATTAAATATAATTAAATTTTAAGTATAGCAAAATTATAAAATTATTACCAATAAAAAAACAGCTGGACATAGACAGACTAGACAACATCATACTTGGTGCTACATCTCCAACAACACGCCCAATCTGATCAGGCAATTTTTCCTCAGGTAAACGTTCATCTCTCTGAAAATATACACACTGAATATTAATCATTATGTTGTTTTACAAACTTAAATGCATAGCTTTAATCCATACAAGTCAAACTGATAGCAATCACAAAAAGAACTACAAATCTGATCTTAAACATTTAATATAAAAATACCTCCAAATAGCAGACACCATTGAGACTGAGAAGTTTGTCCACTATTTGGAGGTACATGCTGGCAGCCATATTATATTTTAACCTGGTTATTATAAAGTGAAGAATACAATGAATTACAAAAACATCAAATTTGCATTAGTAATGTGAAAATACCAAAAAGTTTACATAGAATATATAATTAATATATATGTTATNAAATAAATTTAATTTTTAAAATGTATTTTATCATAAAATAAAGTGAAATGTTTTTATTAAGAAATTTTAGTTTTGAATCTTGAATCCTTTTTATGAAAAATGTACATCTTTATTTATTTACATTTTTGTTTTCTTTCATTAAGAATTTCAGAATATGGTCGAATATGATACTCCTTTTTACATTTGCACTTCGCTCCCAATCATTGTCTAACTCACAAAGTTCATCTGTCAAACTTTCCATAGTTGAAAGGATATGTTAACCCGTCTTAGAGCAACAGACAAGCGGAGACACTGATTGGTTGACCACCAGTTGCCGTAGCACATATATAGGGTCAGTTTGAGCGGGAAAATTGAAGGTGGCTAAGGAGAGATAGATATTGTCTGACTGACAAGAAGTAGATATCGTCTGGCCAACAAGAAGTAGACTTGTCTCACTAACAATAGTTTGTGATTGCTGGAAGTGCTACTCTGTCGTAAAACATTTTCCAGAACGAACTGATACGGGATACATTCATTGACGCTATGGATTCGGACATCATTTATTGGACTATTAAGTTTAATAACTTGACTCGTGGGTACCTAAACATTTAGTATTTTAATATTAATTTAATGTAAATGTATACATACCCAATAATATTAAACAAAACATAAATAAATAAATAAATATATTCAATAAAAATCTTTGTTTTAATGAATATACAATGTCGCAGCTCAGTAATACATCAACACTGAAATGAAAATCAGTCTAGCATAGGGAAAATCGGGGAATTATACTGCGAAATGGCAAATTGTGCAGTGGTGTTATTGTGAATCAATGAAAGTTGAGCCGGCATAAACCAAGTGTTACCTGTACTAATATTCTTAAATTATACAATTATACATAAAACTAAGGCTCTTTATAAGATAACTTTTTAATGCAAATGTATACATATCCAATAATATTAAACAGAAAAACTAAATATATTCAATAAAAATCTTTGTTTTAATGAATATACAATGTCGCGGCTCAGTAATACATCAACACTGAAATGAAAATCAGTCTAGCACAGGGAAAATCGGGGAATTATACTGCGAAATGGCAAATTGTGCAGTGGTGTTATTGTGAATCAATGAAAGTTGAGCCGGCATAAACCAAGTGCTACCTGTACATATCCAATAATATTAAACAGAAAAACTAAATATATTCAATAAAAATCTTTGTTTTAATGAATATACAATGTCGCAGCTCAGTAATACATCAACACTGAAATGAAAATCAGTCTAGCATAGGGAAAATCGGGGAATTATACTGCGAAATGGCAAATTGTGCAGTGGTGTTATTGTGAATCAATGAAAGTTGAGCCGGCATAAACCAAGTGTTACCTGTACTAATATTCTTTATATATATATATATAAATTTTTTTAAATACTATTTACAAATGTAAATATAAACAAGTACAAATATTATTTTCTCAGTCTGTACTCTTGAATTAAATAATATGTTTTACTACTTGTAATATTTTTAATACAATATACTAAATGTATAATAACCCTGAGCTGGCTCAGACAATGCCAGAACTTATAATCAAGATAACTCATTGCAACGTCAGATAACCATCATTCTTTTGTAAATAAAAGGCTTTCACTTTTACAATTTTTTGGAAGCATTGTGAAATATTCAAAGATCAATTCAAACATGTTTCAGATGTAAAAAAAATCATATGAATCTCAATTTCAAATCATACAATTATTTATTGCTGAGAGTTTATTGAAATCTATTTATATACAATGTATCAAACATACATACAGAAATTTGAATGATAGTTTTTTTTTATTTATTTAAATTTTTGAAAATATAGACATTATATCATTAATTATATATATAATGTAAATTGAATTTGTGTTATATTATGTAACATCTTATGTATGTATATTGTATAATTAATAGCATTCTGTAATTATTATGTTCTTATGTTCTATAGTTTGACTTATTAAATAATAAATCTTTTTGAATTTGTTACTGAGATATGTAAATTTATTAATTGAAAATTGCCTTTGGGATATTTCTATATAAAAAACTAATTAAAGAATGCTATATAGCTATATATAAAAATAAGACAGTTCTTGCACACATCAGAAAAGATTACATGAAATAATTGCAAATAATTTACCATATGAAAATGAAAATATTGACTATAGTTTTCATTAATTAAATATAATTAAATTTTAAGTATAGCAAAATTATAAAATTATTACCAATAAAAAAACAGCTGGACATAGACAGACTAGACAACATCATACTTGGTGCTACATCTCCAACAACACGCCCAATCTGATCAGGCAATTTTTCCTCAGGTAAACGTTCATCTCTCTGAAAATATACACACTGAATATTAATCATTATGTTGTTTTACAAACTTAAATGCATAGCTTTAATCCATACAAGTCAAACTGATAGCAATCACAAAAAGAACTACAAATCTGATCTTAAACATTTAATATAAAAATACCTCCAAATAGCAGACACCATTGAGACTGAGAAGTTTGTCCACTATTTGGAGGTACATGCTGGCAGCCATATTATATTTTAACCTGGTTATTATAAAGTGAAGAATACAATGAATTACAAAAACATCAAATTTGCATTAGTAATGTGAAAATACCAAAAAGTTTACATAGAATATATAATTAATATATATGTTATAGACTAAGTGACTAATTAATACAGGCATTATGAATAATGAAAACAAAATTGGGAACTAACAACTTTCAGGTATTTTAACATAATTTATCAAATTGACTGGTCATTATGAATACTGCTATCACTTAGTCAGGCAAAGTGGTGGTAATATGTTGAGGAGTGATCATCCAACATACGTTAGCCAATCAGCACTTGCATCTGAGTTGCACATGCATATTGTATTTAGTACTGAATTTTAAATTTAAGCGACCAGTAGTTAATCTTGGGCAACATTTTAATTTTACCAGAGGCCAAAGCTATAGTCGATGCTGCTGCAAAATTGGTTGCAAATCTAATAGATGCAAATGCTACAAAGAAAAAAAAAATCACGTAATTCCAAACATCATTAAAATCTTAATTGCTCTAATAAATAAACTAAAAAACATTTAATTTTTTATATAATTTATACCAAATATGTAATTCCAGAGGTTTCCTGTACATTGACTTTTCGTTAATATTAGTTTAATTGATAGAATTTTACCTATGGCACTGTCATGGTGCAATTAATTAAATGGTAGAATTTTACCTAATATAGTTAATAGTACTTAGTTTTAAAAGATTACATGTTCTTTTTAAAATACTTTGAAATAATTCACAAAAATAAATATTTCTAAATGAAATAAATGGAGTTTTTTTAATCAAACTGCCCAAAGAAAATATACCTTTATTCATAATGTCTGGTCAATTTAATAAATTAATCAATATTTATCAGACTGCACACCCATTTTAGTTATTATTCATAATGACTGGGCATTAATGCCCTATTAATCACTTGGTCCATAACATACATACACAATATATTTATCTTTTCAGCTGTAAAAATCAGATTTTAATTCAATTCTAAATAGCAAACAATTGTATAGAATATTTTAATTAAATGAAACACAAAAATTACAACAAAGTGTATATGTTGATTGATTATTAATTCATCAAAAACGACCTGAGCAGAAGTAACAAAAAGAAAAATGAAACCATTATTATGAATAGAAGGGTTTAGGAGATAAGAGTTTGAATGTCAAGTTTTACGAAGGCAATTTGCTAGCCACTTCAAGAGGTAAGAAATGTATTCAGTAAATTTTTGCATTTATAACATCATTTATGGTTAAGTGACTAATAAAAATTTATTATGATTTTTCTACTTTATAGTTATAAAGTAGGTGTAATTTTTCGAACATTTTTGCTTTTTTCAATAAATGATTTATTAAAAAGTTACTTTAGCCACGACAAAGCTGTTAAGATCATAAATGCAATAAAACCAAATATCATCCTACACTTTAAAGTGGTTGGCAAATCACCTTTGTAACATGATCTTTGAACTTTCAATATATGCTGTTAAAACTGTTTCTTTTTCATTACTACTGTACTAAGGATTTTGTTGAATGAATGAATAACTTCAGAAAAGTTTATGGTTTCTTGGTACAATAAGCTTAATTCCAACAATAAGACAAAAGTTTAATAACATTAATATGTATGATGATAAATAGTGATTGACAACTTAACCAGATTAACACACTCTAACAGATAACAAATCTTGTTTGGCTTTTCATAACCTACCCTCCTCCCCTATTTCTCTTTTAAGCCAGTCTTTATTCAATGCCTACAGTCAAAATTCTTCCTCTGAAAGAGTATTTGAACTGATTATTTAAGTTTTAAAATATTTTGTATGTAATTAATTACTTCAGAATATTAAAGACAGGGCATTGTGTTTTCATAAGAGAAGTTATGGATGATGGCGTCATTATTTAGTGTGTCTGCTAGTTAAGAGGTAAATATAATATATGTCCTATTTGAAGGGTCTGGGGAATGTAAAAATGTCCATTAAGAAGAGGTGTCTGCTATTCAGGAGTGTCCAGTAATAGAGGTTCACCGTATTTATCTTTTACAGTACAATAAATTTTTACACCTAAATGTATCTAAGTTAAAGATCCTCCACCCATGTGCTGAAATATTCCTTTACTCACTATTGTTATCTGATATAAGGCATAGATATATATAGCCATAATTTTCCATTACATTAAGTACTTCCATAGTCATCTTAAACCACAAACTACTATTTAAATTCTTCACAGGAAATAAAGCAACAGCATCTTAATTTCCAGACAAACATGAGTTAACAAAAACTTGTATTGTAGTGGCAGCTTCAAGTTCCCTGTCCTTATGTAATACAATTCCTTTTATTTTGCCACCTTTGTAGTTTAGTTTAGGAGTCACAAACTTCATCCAGTAATAGGCATACAACTTTTTCATGATCTTCTAGGAGTTCACATTTTTCCTTTAAATACTTTTCCTGTGAAAGACTTATGCCAGCAGTGTTATTCTCCATTTCACTTAATAATCATCTTAAACATGATGGATGTAGGAGTGTGAACAATTTGCTTAAATGTATTAAATAATATGTTCCATCAAAAAAGTAAAATAATGTTGAAGCCCAAAGCAAAGTGTCTGTTAAATATCTTAACCAAGTAATGATTGAAAGTTTCAGTTGTTCTTGTATGAATTTTAGTTTCTTCTGAATATTTTGGTCCAAAGTATTAAAGTCTATGTCAACAAACCAATTAAGCATAAATGAGAGTTTTTCTTTACTATCTAGATCTTCCTTCTTGAAAAGACACAAGGTGACTTACCAGACAGTCAAATTTGGTCCATTTATTACAGATTAATTTTTCACCAAGATACCATTCAAAGTAATCACTAGAAAGTTTAACATTATAATAAAATACCTGAACAGAGAGAAATGTTGAAATTTTAATGGAAACTTATCTTAGGTACTTCAGTACTATCATCATCAATTTGAAACAAAAAAATATGATTTTCTTTAATATTTAGAATGAAAGGCTTTATATTTTTATTAATTACTTTTTTTAGAATTAATCAAATCCTGTTATATTGTCCCTTTGACTCAACTCTTGGAACTGCTGTTCATCACAAGCAAGAACTTGTTCTAAACATTCTTTGGAATACTTTCTTCTGGGAGGTAACTGCTTAGTAAAGTATGACTGGTTGATTTCCAAAAACTTAGTTAAAGCTGCAGGAAGATGCTTACCCTTTTTCCTTAGTACTCTTATGAAAGTGCCATCAGCACAAGAAAATTTATCTTCTCTAACGATGAATTCAGGGTCAAAATGATTCATACAAACTGCTGAGTTATTTGATGAAAAATTTTCACAATTTATCCTTCTGACCCATCTCTCTTAAATCTTTGTCTTTGGGAAAACAAAAAATAGGAACAAATGGCTGATCTTTATAGTAATTGAATTTGTATCCAGTGACACAATTTGATTGCATTTTTAAAAAAAAATAACTATTTCACCCAAATATAGGAGAATGAGGTTTTATCACTTTAACATTTAAGATACATTAGTTTAAAAATAAAGTTTAAACATTATTTCCATGGCCAATGAACTATAAAGTAAAATCTTGATAAGACACAAATATTGAATATTCCTAAAATTAGTTATTCACATTTACACATGGTCAATGAAGATAATTTTACTACAAAATCACATTTAACATGCCATAATTTTTCTTAAATTCTTTTTTCTTATTTCTATCCTACTTAACAAGATAATTGTCTATCTCGTTAAGTAGGAACCATTAAAAACTGTTTAAAATTAAAAACACCATAAGATGATAGAACACTAAGAAGGTAATCATTACAACCACCATCACAAGCACCACAAACTTCCTTCATTTCCTTCTTTTCTGCTTCCACTGTCAGGTCTGGTAATGTAGAAGGTCTGACTAGATGAAAGCATCCCAATTTCATCTACCATGTCAAAATCTTTACTAATTTCTTCACTAAATGAAGAATCACTCATAACTAATAACTGATCCATATAAGTGTAAATTCTAATTTCTCATCACTAATTAGTGTCTTTCTTGTGAATTACCATTTTAAAATCAATTCTTGATACAAGCTCCAATTTACAGAAGTTTATGCTGAATGAGCATATGCAAAAAAAATTTCAAAACTGTGTTAGAGGTTAGAAGAACTGGTAAGTCATATTACATCAGATCTTTCAAAATTCTAGCAGAATCAATGCCACCTATCAGTAAATAATGTACTATAGCACAAATCAGTATAATGGGCATGATTATTCAAGTCACTAGGCTTAACCCAAGTATACTCAGACATCACCTTGGATGGATTAAACAATCAAAAGACCTAAGAAAATTATAAATTTTTTCATTGAATATTTACTTAGGCTAATCAATATCATTGAGAATTTGTTTTAAAACCTAAATTAAAACAAACATTCTTTTGGTATAATTGGAAATTAAATATATTGTCAACTCAAAGTGATCATCAATACAGTGAATTTTATCCTTGCACTGGAAAAAAGCCTGTCATAACATTAATCTTCACATAATAAAGCAAACAAAAATTTTTACCAGAATTTGTTAAACTAAACTGTAAATTATCTTCACAATCCCAATAAATAATCCTATTTCCAATAATTTTATTATTTATGTTGAAAAAATGTAAAAAGCAAAGCAGTACTGTAATAAATGTTCTATTTTGTGTGGAATAGATTTTCTTCTCCTAGTAAGCAAAAACAGTTAAAACCTCCAATTATACAGCAATGCAAACATCTGTTTTATCAGACCATTCTACTGTACTCAGAAATAGGGCTTAAAGTTTAGGGACACTCATCCCTTTAAATGGATGCAGTCCCTTATAAACATATGTAAGTTTGCATATTGTGGTGCATATATGATGTCAGGTTTGGCTACTTTGTACCAAATTTGACTCCCTTTTCACTCTTTTGGTGTCAAAAATGTTTTATATTTTTTCAAACAATCTTCAACAGAAAAAGAAATCCACAGATTTCTTTTAGCTTCATTTTGTTTAATCACTCTGATATACTATTCCACACTTAAATTGGCAAATCCATCTCCTTATTTTGTTTGATTTGCGAATCATATGGAACATTTGTTTTCATAAATAAAATTAATTTTATCTAGCTTTATTTAGCAAATTAATTCAAAATACTATAATTTAAGAGATCTCAATCACCTATTAAGCCTTGCCTCTCTAAATTATACAACCTTGATCCTGAAAATCATTAATATGAATTTTCGATAAAGCAAACCAACTACTGTTCCCCTAGTATTTCATATTAATGCAAGTTGACTGCATCATGTAAAAACTGGAACTGCTTACAACTAAAACACCACACACCTTTCTTACTTTTCCAGCAGTAACTTTAATAAAATAACAGATGTTTTCAGTCCCTTTTAAAGATCTGCTTCAGATTATTAAACTATTTAAATAACTAAAGAGCTTTTTATGTTTTCTAAAATAGAACAATTCAAATCTTACTTGATGTATTTTAAAATTTAAAGATTTACAATTTGACTTTATTACATTTTAATGGTTTTAGTGTTGGTATTATTCTTTACTATGGAAGTATAAAGTTATTTAAGTCTTAAATATCTTACCTGAAAAGCTTGTACAAGAATAAAAATATTATCTACACCCACAGCCAATACAAGGAAAGGGATTACTTCAATAATAATCAATGTAGCTGGCACTTCAAAATAACAAAATATTCCCAATGATGATACAACAGATACTAATACAATGAGAACGCCTGCAAGTCCAAGGGAAATTTTGGAATCAACCTGAAATAAGTTAATTTTAATGATAAGTACAATTATTTTTGTTATTATTATTGATTGAACTATTCCTAAATTTTTTCATTTACAATTTCATTTTTGTGAATCTCTGACCCTGAACTTTTAGTTATTAATCATTATTAAAGTTTGCTCAATAAATAAAACTACAATTCTTTGAAATAACCAAAATGAAAACAATTTTAAACAATTCTGCTATTAAAAAATAAAAAAGCTATTAATTTTAAGATATTTTATTCATAATAAATNAACAAAATAATCAAAATTCTGGTTTTTACACCAAAATTGAAACTAAAATTAAAAATAGTCAAAATGAATTAATTAAAATTGAATTCAAATCAAATTAAAAACATATTTCAGAAAGTGTGGATAAAGTACTTGTTATTCATCTTGATTGATTTTGCTATATTTCATCCAGGCAGAGTTAAGTCTGTCTATAGCACTTTTTTGTAAAGTGATGGTTTCAGTTCTGGTTGGCAGCAACAGATCATTTTTATTTTAATATATATAAAATGGATATAGATAATATTATATTGCATTTGTAGGCATTTTTATGCATAAAATGTAGCTTTAGAAAAATCCATTTAATGAATTAATCCATTTTATATTGTTTCTTGTGGGAAAATATGTTTTGGTTTGAAAACAAATCAGTTTTCAAACAACTTTTAGGAAGGAATTAAGTTTGAAACCTGAAGTTTGACTGTACATTCAACCACAATAATTTTGATCACCACAGAAAAAAACAATTAGTATTTTTTTAATACACTTTTTAATCTACAAATGGACTATTATTTCAAATGTATCAAAAACTCAATAACAAGGACAAAAAAAAATTAACTAAGAGAAATAGCTTTGTTTTCCAGAATTAATTAGTATTCTTGTTCAAAAACAATTCAAAATTCCTTTAATTTAAAATTTTCTTAATATGAAGAGGCAATAATAAAGGATTTTTACAAGAATATAATACTCTATAATAATACTCTTTATATCAGGTTGCCCTCGGTTTACGCCGCAGTTCTGTTCCTATAAAAGCCAGCGCAAATCAAATTGGTGTAAAATAAACCCATATTTACAGTGAGGTATAGGGGTAGGTTCTACATAAGTGAAAAATAAGCTAATAATTTTGTTTATTAATACAATATAATACAACATACATATAAATTTAATTTTTAAAATGTATTTTATCATAAAATAAAGTGAAATGTTTTTATTAAGAAATTTTAGTTTTGAATCTTGAATCCTTTTTATGAAAAATGTACATCTTTATTTATTTACATTTTTGTTTTCTTTCATTAAGAATTTCAGAATATGGTCGAATATGATACTCCTTTTTACATTTGCACTTCGCTCCCAATCATTGTCTAACTCACAAAGTTCATCTGTCAAACTTTCCATAGTTGAAAGGATATGTTAACCCGTCTTAGAGCAACAGACAAGCGGAGACACTGATTGGTTGACCACCAGTTGCCGTAGCACATATATAGGGTCAGTTTGAGCGGGAAAATTGAAGGTGGCTAAGGAGAGATAGATATTGTCTGACTGACAAGAAGTAGATATCGTCTGGCCAACAAGAAGTAGACTTGTCTCACTAACAATAGTTTGTGATTGCTGGAAGTGCTACTCTGTCGTAAAACATTTTCCAGAACGAACTGATACGGGATACATTCATTGACGCTATGGATTCGGACATCATTTATTGGACTATTAAGTTTAATAACTTGACTCGTGGGTACCTAAACATTTAGTATTTTAATATTAATTTAATGTAAATGTATACATACCCAATAATATTAAACAAAACATAAATAAATAAATAAATATATTCAATAAAAATCTTTGTTTTAATGAATATACAATGTCGCGGCTCAGTAATACATCAACACTGAAATGAAAATCAGTCTAGCACAGGGAAAATCGGGGAATTATACTGCGAAATGGCAAATTGTGCAGTGGTGTTATTGTGAATCAATGAAAGTTGAGCCGGCATAAACCAAGTGCTACCTGTACTAATATTCTTTATATATATATATATAAATTTTTTTAAATACTATTTACAAATGTAAATATAAACAAGTACAAATATTATTTTCTCAGTCTGTACTCTTGAATTAAATAATATGTTTTACTACTTGTAATATTTTTAATACAATATACTAAATGTATAATAACCCTGAGCTGGCTCAGACAATGCCAGAACTTATAATCAAGATAACTCATTGCAACGTCAGATAACCATCATTCTTTTGTAAATAAAAGGCTTTCACTTTTACAATTTTTTGGAAGCATTGTGAAATATTCAAAGATCAATTCAAACATGTTTCAGATGTAAAAAAAATCATATGAATCTCAATTTCAAATCATACAATTATTTATTGCTGAGAGTTTATTGAAATCTATTTATATACAATGTATCAAACATACATACAGAAATTTGAATGATAGTTTTTTTTTTATTTATTTAAATTTTTGAAAATATAGACATTATATCATTAATTATATATATAATGTAAATTGAATTTGTGTTATATTATGTAACATCTTATGTATGTATATTGTATAATTAATAGCATTCTGTAATTATTATGTTCTTATGTTCTATAGTTTGACTTATTAAATAATAAATCTTTTTGAATTTGTTACTGAGATATGTAAATTTATTAATTGAAAATTGCCTTTGGGATATTTCTATATAAAAAACTAATTAAAGAATGCTATATAGCTATATATAAAAATAAGACAGTTCTTGCACACATCAGAAAAGATTACATGAAATAATTGCAAATAATTTACCATATGAAAATGAAAATATTGACTATAGTTTTCATTAATTAAATATAATTAAATTTTAAGTATAGCAAAATTATAAAATTATTACCAATAAAAAAACAGCTGGACATAGACAGACTAGACAACATCATACTTGGTGCTACATCTCCAACAACACGCCCAATCTGATCAGGCAATTTTTCCTCAGGTAAACGTTCATCTCTCTGAAAATATACACACTGAATATTAATCATTATGTTGTTTTACAAACTTAAATGCATAGCTTTAATCCATACAAGTCAAACTGATAGCAATCACAAAAAGAACTACAAATCTGATCTTAAACATTTAATATAAAAATACCTCCAAATAGCAGACACCATTGAGACTGAGAAGTTTGTCCACTATTTGGAGGTACATGCTGGCAGCCATATTATATTTTAACCTGGTTATTATAAAGTGAAGAATACAATGAATTACAAAAACATCAAATTTGCATTAGTAATGTGAAAATACCAAAAAGTTTACATAGAATATATAATTAATATATATGTTATAGACTAAGTGACTAATTAATACAGGCATTATGAATAATGAAAACAAAATTGGGAACTAACAACTTTCAGGTATTTTAACATAATTTATCAAATTGACTGGTCATTATGAATACTGCTATCACCTAGTCAGGCAAAGTGGTGGTAATATGTTGAGGAGTGATCATCCAACATACGTTAGCCAATCAGCACTTGCATCTGAGTTGCACATGCATATTGTATTTAGTACTGAATTTTAAATTTAAGCGACCAGTAGTTAATCTTGGGCAACATTTTAATTTTACCAGAGGCCAAAGCTATAGTCGATGCTGCTGCAAAATTGGTTGCAAATCTAATAGATGCAAATGCTACAAAGAAAAAAAAAATCACGTAATTCCAAACATCATTAAAATCTTAATTGCTCTAATAAATAAACTAAAAAACATTTAATTTTTTATATAATTTATACCAAATATGTAATTCCAGAGGTTTCCTGTACATTGACTTTTCGTTAATATTAGTTTAATTGATAGAATTTTACCTATGGCACTGTCATGGTGCAATTAATTAAATGGTAGAATTTTACCTAATATAGTTAATAGTACTTAGTTTTAAAAGATTACATGTTCTTTTTAAAATACTTTGAAATAATTCACAAAAATAAATATTTCTAAATGAAATAAATGGAGTTTTTTTAATCAAACTGCCCAAAGAAAATATACCTTTATTCATAATGTCTGGTCAATTTAATAAATTAATCAATATTTATCAGACTGCACACCCATTTTAGTTATTATTCATAATGACTGGGCATTAATGCCCTATTAATCACTTGGTCCATAACATACATACACAATATATTTATCTTTTCAGCTGTAAAAATCAGATTTTAATTCAATTCTAAATAGCAAACAATTGTATAGAATATTTTAATTAAATGAAACACAAAAATTACAACAAAGTGTATATGTTGATTGATTATTAATTCATCAAAAACGACCTGAGCAGAAGTAACAAAAAGAAAAATGAAACCATTATTATGAATAGAAGGGTTTAGGAGATAAGAGTTTGAATGTCAAGTTTTACGAAGGCAATTTGCTAGCCACTTCAAGAGGTAAGAAATGTATTCAGTAAATTTTTGCATTTATAACATCATTTATGGTTAAGTGACTAATAAAAATTTATTATGATTTTTCTACTTTATAGTTATAAAGTAGGTGTAATTTTTCGAACATTTTTGCTTTTTTCAATAAATGATTTATTAAAAAGTTACTTTAGCCACGACAAAGCTGTTAAGATCATAAATGCAATAAAACCAAATATCATCCTACATTTTAAAGTGGTTGGCAAATCACCTTTGTAACATGATCTTTGAACTTTCAATATATGCTGTTAAAACTGTTTCTTTTTCATTACTACTGTACTAAGGATTTTGTTGAATGAATGAATAACTTCAGAAAAGTTTATGGTTTCTTGGTACAATAAGCTTAATTCCAACAATAAGACAAAAGTTTAATAACATTAATATGTATGATGATAAATAGTGATTGACAACTTAACCAGATTAACACACTCTAACAGATAACAAATCTTGTTTGGCTTTTCATAACCTACCCTCCTCCCCTATTTCTCTTTTAAGCCAGTCTTTATTCAATGCCTACAGTCAAAATTCTTCCTCTGAAAGAGTATTTGAACTGATTATTTAAGTTTTAAAATATTTTGTATGTAATTAATTACTTCAGAATATTAAAGACAGGGCATTGTGTTTTCATAAGAGAAGTTATGGATGATGGCGTCATTATTTAGTGTGTCTGCTAGTTAAGAGGTAAATATAATATATGTCCTATTTGAAGGGTCTGGGGAATGTAAAAATGTCCATTAAGAAGAGGTGTCTGCTATTCAGGAGTGTCCAGTAATAGAGGTTCACCGTATTTATCTTTTACAGTACAATAAATTTTTACACCTAAATGTATCTAAGTTAAAGATCCTCCACCCATGTGCTGAAATATTCCTTTACTCACTATTGTTATCTGATATAAGGCATAGATATATATAGCCATAATTTTCCATTACATTAAGTACTTCCATAGTCATCTTAAACCACAAACTACTATTTAAATTCTTCACAGGAAATAAAGCAACAGCATCTTAATTTCCAGACAAACATGAGTTAACAAAAACTTGTATTGTAGTGGCAGCTTCAAGTTCCCTGTCCTTATGTAATACAATTCCTTTTATTTTGCCACCTTTGTAGTTTAGTTTAGGAGTCACAAACTTCATCCAGTAATAGGCATACAACTTTTTCATGATCTTCTAGGAGTTCACATTTTTCCTTTAAATACTTTTCCTGTGAAAGACTTATGCCAGCAGTGTTATTCTCCATTTCACTTAATAATCATCTTAAACATGATGGATGTAGNTTAAAGTTTGCTCAATAAATAAAACTACAATTCTTTGAAATAACCAAAATGAAAACAATTTTAAACAATTCTGCTATTAAAAAATAAAAAAGCTATTAATTTTAAGATATTTTATTCATAATAAATATGCATGCCTATGTGACTGACAGATCAATTACAGTATAATTAAATTTTCAGTCAAATATTAAGAAAATTCCAGTCAAAATATTCACAAAAATGAAAATTTAAAAAAATAGTTTAAATTTAAATTTTCTTTTGTCACTTCACAGAAATAAAGTTTTTTTTAACAATGTGAAAGTTCTGGAAAAAAAATTAAAATGATAAAAATAATATAAAAATTATCAAATGAAGTTGGTTATTTTTTTTTATGTAAAATTTGGTATGGAAGTAATTTTTTTTTTTTAATTTCTTCTATACCAAATTTTATAAAAAAATAATTAACAAAACAAAGTTACTGTTTAATCCAGAAAACTGATTACATGCTGCCATTATTAAATGAAAATATAAACAAAAATGTTCTAAGTAATACATTTTTGTTTAAAACATTCCTATTGATATAAAAGTTATTCTAGCAGTAACTTTTAATTTAGAACTTTTTCAAATTTCATATTCTTATGAATAAAATATTTGAAATTCATAATATTAAACTAACTAAAATCTACATACTAAATTAAATTTAAAAAATAAACAAGTAATCTAAATCTTGATTTAGATTACTTGTTTATTACACTTTACATTATTATTACATTTTATTACTTTAAGTATTATTGTTTTTTAACCTCTGAACAATAACCACTGACAGGAACATGAAAAGTGATCTTTTTTGAGAGGTTAGATAAAATTGCTCAAGTACAGGTGCACACATAAATTGAAAGAAAAATTAATTTATTACTTTTAACATTAAAATTTTTTGTATAATTTTTTTTTACAAAGTATCTGTGACATGCAGAAAACTCCTAAAAACACACAGATCTTTAGTATAGGCTACAACTTATGTTAAAATGTGTTAGAATAGCATTCTCTGCTGGCAGCAAAAATTTAAAAATTTCTTCAAATTCTTAAACACCTAAAATTAAGATAATTTAAAAATTTTGACATCAAAGACTATCAATGATGGCAGAAGAACCTGTTGTTTTGTTCATATTTTAATAAAAGTTTTAGTCTACAGAAAAGATTGATATGTATCTGTGTTCTTGGTACTTCTCTGCACATTTGAGAAGGATTTTTATACAAAAGTTATTTTTGCATTTGTCTACAACTGCAAACATAATTAATTCATTAAGGATTAATTTGATTGGCAGTAAAAATTGCATATATGTCAATTTTTACTGCCAATCACACAAAGCCAGTAGCCAAACTATCCAGCTCATTAATAATTTTCTGTGCATCATTTTGAGGACAGTGGCCATTCTTAAGAGATTAAGAATATAATTTTTAGTGGCTAAGCAGTTTGTTGGGAGTGACTGCTGTTTCGAGATTATTTTGTATGTATTTTTGTTCAAAAAGAAATGTTCCTGGAAAAAATTGTTTGCTATTTAGAGATAACTGTTATTGATGATTTAACTATATTTAGTAATATTTCCTAAAGTGCGGCTTTTATTCATTTCATACGTGTAAAATTACATAACTTCATAAAAAAGATTTTTAACTACTAAAAAGTAATACTTCTTACAAATCATTCTTATAAATTTAGTTCAGTATAAAAGAGAAAAAAATCTAATAATGATTTGTAGATAAAATCTCTTGCAAACAGAAAATAATTGTAACTTGTAAAAATGTTAATAGAATAATAACAAAATTAAAGCCAACTAAATTTAAACCAGCAGAAAAATGGACAAAT
Organism: Centruroides sculpturatus; assembly: GCF_000671375.1. Classification (NCBI taxonomy): domain Eukaryota; kingdom Metazoa; phylum Arthropoda; class Arachnida; order Scorpiones; family Buthidae; genus Centruroides; species Centruroides sculpturatus. Next base: position 1,095,464 of record NW_019384621.1, on the reverse strand, counting down.
ACTTTTGATCTGGTACTGATCATCTTCAGGTCTAAATAAAATGGAACATTTTTATTGAACAAATTCTACCAAATTAGGAATTTCAAAATGTAAACAGTTACAGTAGGGTTATTTTATGCAGGACTAATATATGCATACTCATGTTTTAGTGCATGGCAAATGGTCAGGTTTACCCTCAGATGCATAGGAACAATTCTGTTAATGCACACACAAATTTTATAATAAAATAGTCAATTGTGAAGAAAAAGTAATGGTATAAAAATTAAAAGCAATTTTCGATAGCTTACTTTTGAGAAAAAAAAAAGCTTTGTGAACAGTATGAAAAAGTAAAACTTTTACCAATACATAACAACAAACTACAACAGGAGAATTATGTACATTTAGTTATTCTAGTAGTGTATTTGACATGTTATTAAAAAAAATTTACTTTGTACATTAGGAATGCTGAACTATGAAAGTTATTCATTATAGTAAAAATACAAATAAAACACTTTGAACACATTTTAATTTTTTCTATTCACTGTAAATTATTGTGTAAGTGTTTAAGCAATCATCTGGAACTATATTGGGCGAAGAACAAATTTACACAAAATTTAAAATAAAATTTTCTGTAAATTCTGACAAGCAACCCTGCCAACATAAAACAATGTATACTATAGAACAGTGTTTTTCAACCTGAGGGTCGCGGGTAAAAGAAAAAGACAAGTGTTTGTAGGTCCTACACTACAATAAATAAATAAAACTACAATTTCAATGAGAAGGCTTTGCGTTTTTATTTTAAAGTACAATTGTTTTTTTATCGATATTTAGGCCTCAACAGAAAGAAAATTAAATACGTCGTCTTTAAAATCACAGATATAGTTTTAATATGGTCCTGGGGGTTAGCCAGAATTTTTTTTAACTTGTAAAGGGGTCGCGTATTCAAGAAGGTTGAAAAACACTGCTGTAGAACATTTTTACAAATATTGAATAATAAAAATTTATTTAAAAATATGCTAATAAAAATAAATCAACAAATAAATACTTATATATTAGGAACCTGACTTAAAATTACAAAGTACATTTATTTTTTAAGGTGCATTTTCTCATTTACTGATATTTTGGCTTGCTTAAATTTCTAGATACTGAAAGAATAAATTTAATGAAGTATAACATCTTGTTTTTTCTTATAAGTCAGGTTCCTAATAAAAAAAAATTCTTAGTTTATCAATACACCATTTCATTTATTATGGTGAGGTAAATTTGAAAGTGTTACTTCCAAGTTGGCTGACCCAATGAAAAATATGAAAAAACAATGGGTAGTCAAAGTGCTCTGTTGAATAAAATCAAGGCATACCTACTAAAAGAAAATCAATTTGATAATTTATGTACTATGTTTAAGTTACTGACTCATGTATTAAATATCACAGCTTTCTGTAACATGATGTAAATGTATTAAAATTATTTCTAGAATGTTTGTGATTGCTTGTGTGTGTTATAACACCTATTTATGTGTTTATTTTAACTAATTAATTTTTTAAAAACTAAATAGTTAAAATTTCAATTTTATATAGATTGTCTATATAAGTATACAATAACTTTATTAGTAAAGCAAAAATTCAAAATGCAAATATGACAAAATACTAAAACTTACTAAAATACGACTGCAACTGTTCACTTCACCAAGTGCTACTGCTATATATACAAACATAATGATGTAACTGATCGCAACAGTCAAAATATCAGAATGACTTCCTCTTTCCAATTCATCTTCTATTGATCGCTTTAATAAAAATAAAAATATGAGTAAATTTAAGCATTATAAAATACTTTTGCTTTCTACACACTAATAAGATAAACATTATCAAATATAATAAAAAGTATATAAAAATATTGATTAAACTGTTAAATATTTAATTCTAATATATAATTATATATAAACACCAGTGTTACTATTTTGTGTAAACGCTTACCTCTAAATACCTCTAAAAAAAGGTCTATAAATTGTTGACAGTTTCAAAAAATATGTAAACAACCTAAATAATAATAGTAAGTACAACTACTGTACCATTCAAAACATCAAACATTTAAATGATTAACATCTCAATTTTGCATTCACACAACCCAGCACATGCTGCTGATTTTTCTTGCCTTTGGTTTTGAAGCAAGTATTGTTTCTTAATTTCAATTCATATTTAACTTTCAAAACAGATTCTTCTCTTCTCTAATTTATATCTAAATTCCCTAACATTTGGGAGATAACCCTAAACCTAAAAATCATGATTACAATCTAAGCACTATTTTTTCATTTAACCAATGACAATAAAGTAAAGTTATGCTAAAGAAAGTTTTACTTTCAGTTTTAAATTTATTAAGTTACAACATAAAACTTTTTTTTATAACATATAGAAATAATTGCCCTTAGAAACAAGCTTCTAAAAATACCTCAAAATTTGCATCTAGACAATAAAAACCTCTAAATCTAAAGGTAAAACCTGAAAAATAACTCAAACACACACACAAATTATTTCAGGTAATCAGATGCTTATAAATGGTAGTGTAGACCAATCTTTATGCTTTCAAACTAATTGACTGAATATAGTAAAAGCTCAAGTCTTGTAAGTCATGACAGATCAAAGCATTTTCAAACTGCAGTGATATTTAAAATTTTGTTATAAATGTAAGATAAAAACATAAAAATAAAATTTCTACAATTATCTTGATTAGACTGATACTGTTGTTTGATGTCAATTTTAAATTCTAATTAAAAGATGAATCATCAACTGATTTCAAATGTTAAAAAAGTGTCTTCCTGTTTTGTGTTTACATATATTTGTTGTTATATTTCAATCCTAAATTAAAACTTTTTAAAAATAGTTTTAAAAAGAAATTAATATATACATATAAAAATAACATAATTAAAAAAAATGAAATATTTGTTCAGATTTAGCAAGCAAAAACTAAAGAAATTATTTAACTGACAATAAATACTTGGCATGCTGAAAAACAATCCGAGAAAACTATAATTCCATATTTATAAAACTTCACAGACTTATTCATTAGCTACAGATTATAGTCCACCAATATTTTATTCAAGTTTTAAATTTCATATTTACACATTTTGTGCAAATGTCAAAGTAACTGAAATCTAATTATTAGAGAACAACTTTGATTACATTATGCAAATCAAAAAATTGTACAATTTTTCAATCATCATATACAATATTTAATCAACATTTTATACAAATTTAAGGTACTTAAAAATACATTGAATTAATTTCAAGTCTTTAAATGAACAGTTTATGACTAAAAATTAGTATTAAAAGACATATTGAATATTTTTGCTGAATTGAAACTATAATTAGGCCAGTTTCTTTATATTCTTCACCATGTAAAACATTAGCATTTATAAAAATATTGTTATGTAAATAATTGTAAAGGAACAGTTATTCCAGTTTTTCATTTCAATGGTCAAGTTTACTTAGAATAAGTCTTTCATAATAGATCATATTTTAAATCCATTTTAGCAAAAATTGAGTATTATTTTTAAAATTATGTTTTACACTAATAATTTTTACTTTATTTGGATTAGTTTTACTAAAATTTGTATTAGTAGTTTTTTCTAACACTTTTGGGACCAATTTTTTTTTTAGGTATCATGTTTATGTAGACTGATCAAAAACAAATAAATATCTATGGTTTTTATTATTATTACTCTATATTAAAGAACCTTTCTTCCCCGTAAGTTGATATATAATAAGTAAGGATTTGATGATGATTAATGCATCAGATTCAATTTATCTATAAACTGCAATAATAGCGAGTTGTGGCCAACATTTTCATTGCGAAAATGTGAACTTGGACATTCAGCATCGCCATCCTGTAAGCCTAGAAGTTTGATAATGGCATTTGGAACGTCAGTGGAATCATGCTTGGCATTCCAACTGACATTGTCAAACTTACTAGGCTTACAGGATGGCAATGCTGAATATCCAACATTCATATTTTTGCAATGAAAATGTCGGCCACAACCTTGCTATTTATCATCATGTTTTCCTGTATCTGTACTTACATTTTAAAAGAACTAAACATTAAATTATTTAATAATAATGGTAATAACTATGACCAAAAAAAATTCAATTAAGTTTTGTCACCAGATGGAGCTTGGCATTATATTATCTAACAAATCTTTGGAAATACAAGCAGACACATTTAAGTCATCCCGTTAATTTCCACAAGAGGCATCTCAAAAGTGTTAATATAATTACTGTATACAATTTTGATGTTTTTGCACTAATGTTTAAAAACAATGAAATAATAATTATTTTACTGATGATCTACAAAAATCTTTTATTGAATAACAAAAATTTTAAAAATTTTAACACTTATCTCAATATAGATATTATTTTTTAATTTTAAAATAATTTAAGATATATACCTCTGCCTTGTATGCAACAGTCATATTTGAATTATTATACTTTTTCATGTACTCAAGAAACCTACATAATAAAAAAAAAAATAGTTATATATATATAAAAAAATTAAAAGTTAACTTAATATGTAAATAAAGAAAAAATTATTTGTCAACCAAACAATTATATTCTATTTTCAAATTTTCAATAAAAATTATTACAGACAGCCCTCACTTAACAACAGAATTCTGCTCATACATGTAGGTTGTTAAGTAAATTGATTGATAAATAAGGAGTTTTTTTATCAAGGATAAATAAAACAATTAATAGTCTAAAGGAAACACCTACTTGAAAACTTTGCTTAATTTGCATCTCTTATAGAACACAAAAATACAATCAACAAAAATTGTTAAAATGTACTGTACCAAAAAACTTAGAGATTATTCATTTTAAAAAAGTCATTCAGATTAATATTTTAGTCATTGAATTCTTCAAAGGGTTAAAGCCAAAATGGTTCCAGAGCATCAATGTCACCATTGGAATTATCAGCAAAATGATCAGGAGCTGGAGTGGATCCAGGTAAAGATGATGATGCAAAGAAATGGAAGTACTTGTAAGAGTAAGAGTCCTGAGTGTAGCTTTTGAGAATCTCACTAGTGTGATCTGCTTTTTAAATCTCCCTTTTTCTTCATAAATTTTACATCATCATCATTACCATTCCACTTTTGTGAACCACTCGACATTCAAATTCATACTCACTAGTTCTAATATAGCCACATTCAATTTCAAGAACATACTAGCTAATCCCTTTTTAGTGAACTTCTATTCTTTCCTCTTCCAAGTGTGGCCACGTTTCCAACTCTGTTGCCATTTCTTCAATTCTTATCTTAACACTTCCTGCAGGTGAAGTCATGATCTTTCTTTTCATTGACATCTTGTCCTGTATTGTTCATTCCATATTTATAAATGAAATATGTAATCTTGGAGATTATGAACACTTTATGTAGTAAATACTGACCTACTACAAAAATAAGACTAAAACTATGAAAGGGAATTCACAGTGTTAGAGAACTAATGACAGCTCTGACTTACAACCAAACAGGTGGAATGTTAAAAGAGGAGTGGCTATAGAATCTCATTTTCACTAAAACATTTTTTTTTAACATTGAGAAAATAGTAATCAAATATGTTTCAATACTATAAGCATTGAATATATTTATGACAAATCTATTTATATAATAATTAAAAATTGTCATACATTTCCTTTTTTGCTTTTATCTTATTTGTATTATACTGTATGCATCATCTTTCAATTCTCTCAATATTCATTTTCTATATGTTAATTCATGCTTTAATTTTTGATATTACACTCTTGCTTGAATTTATATCTTGAACACTGATAAGTCGCTATTAATCCTATTTTTCTACAACAACAACTTAGAACTATTTAAAAGTCATTCATTCATTTTATCATGTCAGCATTTATTGTCTGTAAAAAAAATCCAGCAATAAGATGCATAACTTGACTTGCAATAAGGAGATTATATTTAAAAAAAAATAATTTTTACATTATTAATCATAATAAATANCATTTAAAGTCCAAATCAATTTTTACCATTAGAATTATTCTAAGTCAATCCATTCCTAGACCCTAAATGATATCCATTTTGATAAACCTAAAACAGCAAATACACATAATTTAAGGTAAAATAGCAGAATTAAATTAAAACATGGAAATGATAAATAAAATATGTAAATACTGCATAATAAACTGAAAATTGCATTTACTGGTGGCACACTGTCGACTTCGACATCTTAAACATGGCAGCCAGACTCCCACACATGTACTGCTTTCATGCTTCACAATAAATTCGTTTTTTATCATATTCATTGTTATTTCAACTTTCCTCTTAGACTTAGTTGCTTCTGCACCCGTCATAGTAAATACATATTGGGTCAGACAGAACGTTTATGCATATTTTTTAACAGCTGTCCTTGCTTAACATAGATTTAATTATCATTTGGAAAATTTAAAACATTATTGCTAATGACAGATTGTATTCTTTGTTTAGAAGCTTATTTTAAACTTTTTACTAACATTTTGTTTGAATAAAATCGAGCTGTAATGTCTTCAGATAAAAAGTGTATCAGGCATATGCTTTGTGAATTTCAGAAAGGAAATAATGCCATACAAACAGTTAAAAATATTCATAATTTGTATAGGGAAGACACTCCGAAACTTCGAATGTGTCAAATGTGGTTTAAAAAGTTCAGTTTGGAAAATTTTGAACTAAAGGATACTAAAACATAGGGGGTGTCCAAAAGCTGTCAAGAAAGAAAAATTGCTGGAATTGTTAAAAATCGACAAATAGCATAACACAATACAAATAACCAAATACACCAAAAAAAGTGAAAATATTTTGAAAATCACTTTTTAATTATTAATCATAACACCACACAATTTTATTTATTTATTATCTATTATGAGATTTTGTTATAAAAAATGTTTATAATAAAATGATATAAAGCATAATTTTGAAATTAATAACAAGTTATATAAAAAATATGTAAATGCTAACAATAAATAAAATTTCATTAAGTCTGATCTCTCTAAAGATATAACACGATTCCTGTCTCCCAACCATTCGACTTTTAATCACCAAAACTTATCATCATCAATGTCCCTTATACACACGTTACCATGCCAAAGTTTATTTCTTAATTTCAATTAAAAAAGCAGATGATAACTTTTTCAGTAAACTTTTTAAAACCGTTTTACATAATTTTGCAGAGGCATACATAATCTTTAACCTTAATAAAAGGTCATCTCTGCAAAGGAAGACTGTTTTTGATCTTGATTAAAGGAAAACTTTGTTTCTTCTGTATTTTTATATCTGTTTCTTAATCTTTACTCCATCCTGAGATAGTAAAGTAGACACCAACATAGACACACAAAAAAGTGTAAATAAAAATTACTTTTTCAGGTTCAGAAAATCTCAAAATATGGAGACTTGCAAAAACCCAGAGGGTCAAATTTGACATGATTCAAATACTTTCCTTTGTTATGTATATATAACAGCTAGTAAAGTAAACCTAAGCGACAGACTCAAACCCATATTAAATATTAACATAAAAAAATACTTTTAATACTTAAAAAAAAAATTATCATTATTGCTGCCACTGGTAGATTTTGTTCTATTTAGTTGATATTAGTATTAATATCAACTAAATCTTAATATTTTGATTAAAATTTATGCCTTATCCTTAACGCAAAAAAAGTTATTTTGTGCACACTGTTTAATATACACTGATTCCCCCATGTTTGTGAATAATTAGGACCAACTAACACTTCATAAACATCAATTCTCAAATTTTGAGTTCTATTTGGCTTAATTGTGGATCACAAGCTGTATGTGGCTCTTGTGAACCCTTATTGCACTCCCTTACACAATTTCTTTTTATAAACTCTATGCATACTACTTACACATATAGTACTTTTGTAAGTTTTCCAACTATTACAATCTCTGTATATTATACTACGTAGGTGTAATTCCCAACTTAACCTTGAACAAGCAACTGAAAACTTAGGGTACATTCATGAAGTCAAGAGTTAAATAACTCCTCGGGGGAAATAAAAATATGATTTTCCAAAGTTTGTCCTCTTTCTGACTGATGGTGTAATAAGTCTAGAGAAAAAGGAAAAGCCATCATAGCGCTAGTATAATTGAACACAAGACTAGACAAGAAGCGTATTACAGAAGTTAAACAACTGTTTACCTAGTCAGTCAGAGTACCAGTAAAGTAAGAGCAACATTTACTATAAAACAGAATGGTAACTACATAATTTATAATTGAAATACTACAAATAGCTAATCAGCAATGCAATAAGATGCAGCTATCATTTACTTCCGATAGGCAGTGTATGGCTTCTATCCAAGATTTGGTCATCTTTACTTTGCTTATAGTGATATTAAACCTACTCTCCCCCAACTATGGTCTTGTTGGCACATATCCAATCGCTTCACAAGCAGCCATAAAGTAATAAACAAAGGATTGTAAAAAGGGAGAAGGTAGCTAAACAAGGGTAGAAAAAAAAGGGGGGGAGAAAAAGCAGAAAAATGAAAGAAGGATGAGTGTGAAGGAGAGTCAGAGCAGGTGAGAGGATAGTAGAGAGTAAGTGAAGAGAAGAAAAATGGTGGAGTTCAAAAATATTTGACTGTTTCAATTCAATACAATGAACCAGAGTGAGGGAATCCGTGAATGCAGGCTACAGTGCTGTTCTACAGTGTACTCTATATCCTCTATAGTGCTGTTTAAAAAAGAATGCTCAGAAAAATGAATAACTTTATTATATAAATATACTGTACTGTACAAGTCGACCCCCCTATAACACTGTTGATTATTCCGTTTTATATGAATTCCATGTTGTACGAGTCACTTAGATTTTACAAATATGTGTGCCGGGCTGTAAACGGCTCATGTATTTGTAGAATCTAAATGATTCGTACAACATGGAATTCGTATAAAATGGAATAATCAACAGTGTTATAGGGGGTTGACTGTACATGCTTTATAGTAATGCTAAAATTGTTTACAAATTTTAATTTAAAAAGAAAAAAAAATGTATTATCATTGAGAATATATATGCATGAAAAGTTTCAACTAAGTCTGAAAATGGTAAGCGGGCAAAAATTGAGTTACAAGATTTTATCTGGACAGACAATAAGTTAATAAAAAGCACATAAAAACTTACTTTTTCTCCCAGGCCAAAGCTTTCATATTCAAATCTTTCTCATAAAAATTCTTCACAGGAATAGTAATTACAATTGCCTCTGCAGTATTATATTGAGTATCTTGAAAACCTCCTAAAGCAGCTTCTACAGATTGTAATGGTCCACCATATGGAGCAAAACAGTCAGGCAGAGCTTTGTTTCTATAATTTTATAAAAAATTATTTAATAATTTATTTTTAGATTTAATTATTTCAAAATGGTCACAATATAAAATAATTACAGTTCAAATAATTTCTTTTTAAAGATTACATTTATTTCATATATTATTTAATTCAATAAATTTAGCTAAGACCAGCAGATGAGCTTGGCATTGCCTGGGCAAAAAACAACAACAAAGATTAAGATTATTAGATTATTTTGTACTTCTAATCCTTCTATTTTAGTAGCCCGGGACACCCTCTAGTGGGTGTTCTAGCAGCAGTGGTCTCATTCCATGCTATAAATAAATAAATTCCTACTACAAATAAAAATAATAATATATTGAATTTCTCATGGCGTACTCTACTAAAACACAGCCAAAAATGCAAAAATCCACATCAAATAATAATATACTGAATTTATTGTTAATTTAAATAATAGCTAGGGGTGCCCCTAGTGGCCATTTTTGGCATACAGTGACAGAAAGAAAGAAAAAAGAATCCGGTTTTTCAACTTTATATATGGGGTTGTTTGGAAAGTAATTTTGGTTTTTTTTCTGTGGATAAAAACACAATATTTTTATAATAAATAAATATTTTATTGAATTATATATCGACCATTTTGGTCAAATACCTGTTGCCATCGTTTCTGTAGTAACATAATTCCACGTTCAAAAAAGTTTTGATATTTGATTACAAAAAAACTGATCCAACTGATTTTTGACATTTTCATTTCAAGTAAACGTCTTACAGTTTAAAAAATTTTGTATAGACTAGAACAAGTAATAATCTGAGGGTGTCTGATTTGGTAAATATGGTTGATATGATAGCAATCCCATCTAAGCTGTAACAGTTTCTGATGAGTTACCAAACTTGTGTGAAATTTGGCATTATCATTGTAAAACACTACATCTTTTTTGTTGGTCAATTCTGATTTTTTCTGTTTGATGTTATTGCTCAATTTGTTTACTCGAGGGCAGTACACTTTCGAATCAACTGTTAAATTGTCTGGTTAAAGCTAAAAAAAAAATATATATATATATATATATATATTCCCATAAAATCCCACCAAAGAGAGGAGCATCTCTCTTTAAGAACATGTGGAACTCATATATCGAGCATTGAAACAAAACCAATTCGTTTCAAGTAATCATTAAATTTGTTGAATTGAACGGTTTATCTCTTAGTGATTTCATGTGTTGTTATTTGGCAGTTTGCTTCAATCAGTACCTTTATTTTGTTTTCATTGGCTTCAACTGGCCATCCAGAATGTGGTGCATCTTCAATATTTCAATTGCCATAACAAAATTTTGTAAACCAGTTTTGGCACTGTCTTTCTCTCAACACATCATCTCCATACATGTACCACAATTTTTTTCTTGCTTGAACAGCATTTTGATTTTTTGGTAATAAAAAAGCAAAATATGCCGAAAGTGATGCTTTTGATTTTCCATATTTAATTGGAAAAAAAACAACAACAACAACAACAACAATTGTACAGAGTCAAACAAAATTTTTTACAAATAAGTCTTAAAATGTCAGCTATCAAAGTATATAATGAAAATTAGTTTAAAATGAAATTGGCTGGTAAAAATACACCTAATTCCTCTAGTAATAAAAAAACGAAATTACTTTCTGAACAACCCAATAGTTAGATGAGATAAAAATAGACTTCTGAAAATAAAAATGAAAAAACTCCAAAAATAATAAAAAAGAAGTAAATTTATAGTTTTACAGAGTAAGGTTGTCTTTTAAAATGCTAACAAAATTACTTAAAATATACTGTGACATTGATGCAAGATTTTAAATCAAAATAATATTCACCAATGCTTATCTGTGCATTTTATATACCATATCTCTCTAATTCTAAGGCAAAATTCAATTTCAAAATCAAGGCAAGTTTTTTTCATGAGAGAAAAAATTTTTAAAATCAATTTTATCAAGTTTTCTTAAATAATAAGTTAGAAAACTCAATAAATGTCACAAAATAGGTAATGTTGGCAACTATTTCCAGAGCCTTTTTTATACATTTTAAAGCAATGCTTCTGTACTACAGATAGCATTCATGATGGAATCACTGTATTAAGAAAATATCACATTTTAATTCCGAAACAAAACAATAAGTTAAAATTATTAAAACTTAATTTACTGCATTATATCATCATTGTAAAATACACGGTGTTTTGCTTTCTGTAGAAGTGCAGTAAAAAAATGTATTGCTAAACAGAAACTTATTGCAGTACAAAATACCATTCAATTAGGATTCAACACAAGTTATTCTTAAATTGTTATATAGAAATACATATTTTAGTAATATTTTTTAAATAAGATTTTATTAGTCATAGTTCCATTTTATTTTTACTTTTTATTTTACTGAAAAGTTTATAAAATTTTCATTATAAAATTGTTCCAAAATAATGAAAAAACACTGGCAAAAATATACAGAACAGTAATTCAACTCTGCAGCTATTGTACACTTCACAATTTGAAATTTTTGCTGAAATACCAACTTAAGATCAATACTAAAAACGATTTTTTGCAGCATTATGTATAAATAAAATACAATATTGATGTTGATTTCTTGTTTTAATAAAAAAATATAAAAATGCTAATTATTTGTATATTTTACATATTTTGTTTTTGAAATTTTGTAGCATACCTATGAAAAAATCATGATATACTAATTGAGAATCACTGACTTGCACTATATTGTGGTGCCCAACTTTTGAACTGGCAGGTCACAAATATTTTGTGTATACCATATATACAAAAAGTAGCACACTTCTATCATTTATATAAGGACCTTGAATAAGTTCTCGCTGTTTTCCAACAGATGGCGTTACCAGAACCACGTGTGTTATTTTTAGATGGTGACGCATCTGTAAGGAAGTACAATAAGCGACCTTGAAATTCAGTATACAGTGAAAACTGTTTAGGCGACCACCTGCATTGGACGGGCACCTGTCAAAACGGGCAAAAATTTCTGGCACGGAATTTTCAATTTACATAATAAGTTACCTGTATTAAATGACCACTTTTTGAAAGAACCGTGGGTGGTCGCCATAGACAGGTTTTACTGTATATCATTTCACCAAAGTGTAAACAACTTATTTTTTCATTGTGTTAAACATGTCTAGTTTCGTGCCAAAAAAAGAGTATTTGCGGGGAATTTTATTGCACTATTTTATTCAAAAAAAATCTGCAGCAGAAACACACAGAATTCTTGTTGAGACTTACGGCGACCATGCTCTGTCGGAAACAACATGCAGAGATTGGTTTAGACGCTTCAAAAATAATGATTTTGATGTTGAAGATAAAGAACGATCTGGTGCACCAAAAAAGTTTGAAGACAAGGAATTAGAGGCATTACTTCATGAAGACTCATGTCAGACGCTAGCTGAACTTGCAGAATCATTAGGAGTTGATCACACAACAGTTTCGAAACGTTTAAAAGGATTAGGAATGATTCAAAAGCAAGGACATTGGGTGCCGTACGAGTTGAAGCCGAGAGATGTCGAACGGCGTCTTTTCACATGTGAACAGCTGCTTCAACGGCAGAAAAGGAAAGGTTTTCTGCATCGTATCGTGACGGGTGACGAAAAATGGATACACTACGATAACCCTAAGCGTAGAAAATCGTGGGGTAAGCCCGGTCATGCATCAACATCGTCAGCAAGGCCGAATATCCATGGTTCGAAGCTTCTGCTCTGCATTTGGTGGGATCAGCTAGGTGTAGTTTATTACGAGCTGCTCAAACCAAACGAAACTATCACGGGAGATCGCTATCGACTACAATTGATGCGTTTGAGCCAAGCATTGAAGGAAAAACGGCCGCTATATGAGCAGAGACACGACAAAGTGATTTTGCAACATGACAATGCTCGGCCACATGTTGCACAACCAGTGAAAACGTACTTTGAAACGCTTAAATGGGAAGTCCTACCCCACCCGCCGTATTCACCAGACATCACCCCTTCGGATTATCACTTGTTCCGATCGATGGCACATGGCCTGGCTGAGCAGCACTTCCATTCTTATGAAGATGCCAAAAAATGGGTTGATTCTTGGATAACCTCAAAAGATGTGTCGTTTTTCCGACGTGGAATTCAAATGCTGCCAGAACGATGGGAGAAAGTAGTGGCTAGCGATGGACAATACTTTCAGTGACGTGTTTATTACAACTTTTTTAAAATAAAGTGTTAATTTTCACAAAAAAACAGCGAGAACTTATTCAAGGTCCTTATAAATGATGTATTAAATATATTTGTGGGCCAGAGTAATGTGTGCCATATGCAAACTATAGTTGGACACCACTGAATCTATATATATCTATATATATATATGGATAAATGGACGTGTGTGTCCCTATATTCTTGCATTCTGTGAAAATGGATAAGATTGGCTATAATGTAATTATCTTAATCTTCACTATCGTTACTTTTTGCCCACAAATAAAAACCCAGTGAAGCGGGTCCTTGCAGTTAGATTCTAGATTACTTAGAAAAACAGTCTTTTATATATATAAAAAAAATTGTGTTACATACAAATGTACAAACAAATAAAAACTTGCAGCTAGTTATATTATAAAAAACAAAGTTTTATAAATTACAGGAAATTTTCTAATTAACAATATTTTGAGAGTGATATATTAACAACAACAAATGATCAGTTAAAACTTTGCAAATACAAAATGATTTAGAAATAAACTTTCCTAAAACTTGGGCAAAACTAAAAGTATAGGACACTTATTCAATTTCTTTACATTTCCTTTATAAAAAGTTTATAATGTTGTATAATGCAGTGTTGCCAGAAATCAGTCAAGAATCATGAGAATGCTTATCAAAAAGTTGCAAAATACCACTGGAAAAGAAAAGATAAAATTAATAGCTGAAATTTTAGATACCAAAGAGGCATTAACTTTTAGTCAGAAATCTGTAGATAGATAATAGAAAGTTTGAAATAAACATTTTTAATAAGAAAAAAAGTTATGCACTGACATAAAAGCTGCAACAAATCGCTAAAAAACTAGCCCAATTGGCAAGAAATTGCACCAACTAGGATGTGACAATTTCCCATCTATTCAAAACCATCTTTAATTGTAGATTGTTGAAGATAGTAATGCTCATTAGCTGGAGTAATTTGTGCTCAGATATTTTCAATATAGTGTACTGCAACATGAATGGCAGGAGTTCAAAATAAAACTAATTTTACCAGATTTTAAAATTATTTTGTTACACAGTGTAATAAACCATGTATGTATGTATGTATGTATGTATGTATGTATGTATGTATGTATGGCTATTGTCAATTGTTTGATATAGGAAGAAGTTAATTATAGAAAGAATTTAGAATTAGAGTGTTTCCTTTATTAATTACCTGTTACAAATTATTTATATTAAAAATAGAATGTTTTAGTAAATTTTTAAAACTTCTTTATTTGTTTCTGTATTATAATTTTAACATATAAATTTTATATAATCAGATTAATATATATTTATATAAAAATGCAAGAACTATAAAAAGATACATTAATTCAGAAAACCCAACTAACTATATACTCAAACTACATACATTTTATTATACAACCTAAGATGTATATATAAAATGATGTTTATAGTCTATTCAGCCACGTTTAGATAGTGTTTTTTGCTCTATAGTGAAATTTAAATTTACTTTTCTGACAAAGTACCTTTTCATAGATTACATTTGCATCACACATATATATATGCATGTGTAAATGTTAAAGATTTCTACTAGTTTCAATACTTACACTGAACATTCTAGAAAATGACTCAAATAGTCAGGTGAATTAATTAATTTTGTTAAGTCATTCTGAAAGTAAGCAAATATGCTTTGAATAGCACAGTGTTTGCTAATAGGAGATAATGGAGCCAAACATATATCTTCTAAAGTAATATTCTTATCTTCAAATTCAGCAACAATATTTTCTATGTCATTTTGAAGCTGCAACACCTGTTGAGAAAAAGATAATATTCAAAAAATTTATAGACAAAAATCATAGTCTTTATTACACAACTAGATTTCATTATATCCAATGTCTCTTACATCTATAAATCTTTCTTTTCAGCTTCAAATTAATTAAAACAGGTATAAGAGGGGGGAATTGTTCAATTATCATTAAAATGCCAAGCTAGAATTTTTATTCATATTTTAATTTCCAGTCCAGACTGAAAGTTCATATTTAGTTAATCTGGACCTCCAGACTTATGCTTTCCTTATCTGGTCTTGATTTTCATCTATCTAATTCCACATATGCCTAAAAAATTTTAAATACTTTTGCTAATTTTTATAAAACATGCATTAAAAGAAACACCACTTACAATGCTTATAATAAAACTTTTATTTTTTTTATATGATTTACAGTGTCTTACATATGGACATTAGGCATATGGTTATTTAAACTAGGCAAGCCATATGCCTAATTTAAATAACAGACTGGGTATACTTAAATTATGTTGGATGGAATTTTACAAAATACTTAACACTCAGCTTCTGGTTTGGTTTATATAAACCCTGACTAAGATTCCAGAATAATCTGCAGTGAACCTGTATCTGAAATTATTGCATGAGATGCCCCTGTATGGGGTACCAATTAAGCAAGAAATCAGCACAGTCATTTCAGCACTTTTTGGAACTGACAAATCCACTGTTGCCAATGTTATTTGAAAGTGGAAAGCAACTGGTGCCTGTACAGTTCAGTAATGTTCAGAGAGGCCTTGTAAACTAACCAAATGCAGGCAAAAGACATCTTATATTAACTGTCATCATACACCAATATCACTCACTCAGGTAATATTTGAAAAATACTATATTCAGAAAAATCTAATATTTATTTGGCAGTAATTTGTTTTGAAGCTGAAAACCCAAAATCTGATTTCAACTAAAAGGAACGTAATGCTGAATAGTAAAACACAAAATATATTTTTAAAAATTTGCATTAACCACTAATTTCTAACATTTTCAGCCGATTTTAACCAACTTCTTCAGCAAAAACAAAACAAATGATAGTTGCATCTGAATAGAATGAAAAAATGAAAACATTCCAGAATATAACAAATATTAGTATGGGACCTTATAAGTTATGAAAAATTTAAATTGCTTATTCTAGAATGTTTTAAATTTTTTCATTCTATTCCAACACAACAGTCATTCATTTTGTCTCTGCTGAAGAAGGTTAAATATGGCTAAAAACATTAGAGATTTAAGGTGGTTAACAAAATTTTATGGCTTTTTATTAGAGTGCGAAACTGATTTCAGGCGATTCTTATATATATATATTAAATTAATAGTATAATATTGTGTTAAACAAGTGTTTGCACTTATCAATAGATGTCACTACAGAAAACAGATCTAAAATTTTTCAATTGAATTGTTTTAGCATATTCACTGACTTAGTATCTTCTTGTTTTCATTTATTCAACATGAAATTTTTTAAAATCAAATTAACTAATTAGTTTGAGCATGGAATAAAAAATAAGAAAAAATATACTCAAATAGTCAAGATTAACATACTCTACTCTAGAGGGAAAAAAATAAACTGAATCTTAGAGACATCCAAGGAACGATAAACAATATGAATTTCACTTAAGATTTAATCTTAATTGATTTAAATTCTGTAATTCATTAATAAGTCTAATTTAACTTATTTTTTAAACAAGAAGATAATCAGCTATGAAAGAATGAACTCATGGACAAGGAAAAGTTGCTGTTTATTCAGTTAATTTTTTACCATTTAACTGATTTTGTAATAAGATATTTTGAAGGGAGACAATATATTATATAATCATTTTCGAGTGAAAAAAAGTTTATGAAAACTGTATCAAACTTGTGGAACATTGGATGAAGATAATTGTAAGTAATAAGAATCTCATTGTTGACTAAATAAATATATTTTATTTTATTTTTTTTAAATTGTCTTAATTTTTCCTAACACATTCAAAAACTTTGTTAAACCCAATAATATAAGACTAAGAAAAATAATAACCAAAACTTAAATTGTAAGATCCGAATAGCCCCTGGGTCTAATTAATAATTTAAAATTTAAGTTAAAATTTTGTAGAAAAATATTCTTTTGTTTTTGTGAGAAATTAACGGTTTTCTAACGTGGGAAAACTGATAAAACAGCCACTTCCTCTGACGAAAGTAGAAGCATCCTTTATTTTTCCCTTATCTGTTATAAATCTCACCACACTGGGAATTGACGACCCCTCATTATTTCCCCTTTTCATCCGTTCACGTGAGTGAAGAAAAATATGCTGATTGGTCGCTAATCAAGAGATATAGCAAAAGCTTGGCAGAATTCGGGGAGTACGTCAGGAGCTCTCACAGAGGAGAGAAGCATCCTATATTGTCTCCATAAGTAAAGGAGTACGTCCTTAGATCTGAGAGTGGAAAGGAGTCCAAATATTTGCTCCCTAAGGCCAACACCCTTAGTTAGCAGTACACCAGAGGATCCCAGATGAGATAGACGTGGTCCATTGAAGCTCCCTAAATCAACGCCTATAGTCGAAACAAATCAACTATAATAATAAGTTAAATAGTAGAAGGAAGATATATTTCATTTTGTGCCTATCAAGACCTCTCCATGAACCGAAGTCAGAGAACTTTATAAATGAAATACTTTCATCAAATACAGAAGACGATAAAGTCAACTAAAAGGTTGTATGATTATAATGATCTTGTGAGCTCTCTCTCTCGGCACGTTTAATTTGATTTATTCATTTTCTAAATCGATTGTCTTGAATATTTAAGTAATTCCATTTTTGTATGATTTTATTTATTTTCGTTTATTAAATTTTCTTTATTATTGTTAAAGAAATGTCTCTTGTTAACTCTCTGAATCAAATCTATATCATATTCATACGCGTGTTTATCCGCGTAATGATAAATTGATAAACTGGTGTCGGGACTCCTGACGTAAGGAAGAAGGTGAATTCGCCTTCACCAAATTCCGCTTTAAATTTAGTTAATCTGTAAGACCCTCCGCACACGAATTTCCTTAAATTGGGAAAAGCCATTCTTGTAGACGACCCGAGAACTAGTTTCACGAACTAGATGCCTACTAAGTGATACAAGAGTAATAAGTTACCCTGTACCCCAGGCTAGATCTCACAAAATAAGACTTAAGACATGTGCAGCATATCAAAGTATCTGACATATACAATAATAGAATATCATTGCATGAACACAGATTTAAAACAAACATTTCTTATATATTTAAAAAAAAAAAAAAAAATAGGAAAAGCAAATGCTTGACTAATTTCATTGAAGGCATTAAAAATGGTAATTACCTTGTGGAAAATATTTTCCACATTAATACTGATTCTCCATTAATTAAAAAAAATTTTAATACAAATGTACATGTATCTTTATTTATTTCTAACTATTATACTAAGTAAAAAATTCAAGATGTTATTGTACTTTTTAAAAATATTCTTACCTGGATTAAGAAGTCTTTTCTAAATATGGGTCCCCATGTAAAGTTTTGTAATTTAAAATTTTTCACAGCAGGTTGAAAGAATTTACTCTGATCATTTGGAGTAATAATTAAATGTTCAACTCTATAAAAGGGGCTGTAAAATAAAACCTCATCTCAATTAGAATAACTTCACAAAGCTGACACCTAGTTACTAATTTATCATATTTTAAAAATTATTATTAAAAATATTACATGCAATTGTTTTCTCATATGTTCTATACAATCATACAAAATATGGTCTAAATTTATGCTAAATTTATATTCTGACATTAGATTGATAATTTTTGTTAAATCAAAAAAATTATAATTCTAAAAGATCATAGATTAGTCATAATTTTGCTGTTAAAATAAAATCAAGATGTTAGAGCTACAAAATCTTTAAATTGCCTTATAAATCATGCAAAATCATGAAATGTCCATGAAGCATGTACTTGTCATTGTTGACATATTATAGAATTTTATTCTTCTATATTTCTAGCAAAAGCATTCATGAAACAATTAACATGTCAATATATAAAACATCACACAACCCAATATGTACATAGAAACATCACCAAACAATGACCTAAATAATCAGGCTATAATTCTGCTAATTTAATGATTAATACTAAGTAATTTGCTACTAGAAGTAGATGTTAGGTGCTATCTCTTAAATAAATTAATAATTATAATTTTAATAATTTATTAAATAATTTAGAACAGTAAAATTATAATTATTAATTTAGTTAAGAGATAGCACCTAACATCTACTTCTAGTAGCAAATTACTTAGTATTAATCATTAAATTAGCGGAGTTATAGTCCGATTATTTAGGTGATTGTTTGGCGATATTAATATGCCAATTGTGACAGTGGAAGTACATTCAGCAACAAGTACATAAAAGTGTACTTGTTGCTTTATTAAATTCAAATGCTTCATTTAATTTTTAGTATTGGTATAAAAGAGCTGAAGTTTTTTTTTCAATATTGAATAAATAAATCAGATCATTTTGTATTTCATTTGAGTAATTCATATTTTTATAAATTTATACTATGGCCGATATTAAAAATAGTTTATTACAGTAAGGAAAACAAAATGAAGTGGTGCTCTATTATTCTGACAATTTAATTGTTTATCATTCAGACTTTACTTAAATAAAGTTATATTTAATTTGTGAGTATATGTACAACATATATAATGACCTATCTAGTTTAATATTGCCAAATAATGTGCCAGATTACTTAATTGAGTAAGGTTAATTTAATAAAATTTATTAAAAATTAACCTTAATGTTGTTTGTAAACTTAGAACAAAATATTTCTAAGTTTAAAAATATGTTCCCTTTTCAAATTTCTTAACAGATTCAAAGCACTTGTTTTAATTTCAAATTTTTGCTTTAAGATGATTTATACACTGTCAATAGTACTTGCATAATTCATGTAAACAAAATTATCTAACACCAACAGACCGTGGTTAAATTTATTTTAAGTATTTGTATTATATTTAATATTTTGTATTAAACTATAAGGTTAAGGTAGAAAATAGCATTACACAATTGAAATTAGTAGATATGGCAATAAAATCATCAAAATCAACAGAATCATCAATTATTGGCACACTTCAGAGGCTGGCTTGTATGATAGATTAATTTCTGCATAACCTTCAAATGCAAAATGTACTTCAATATGAAAGAATGGGTGTAGGTATAAGTGTTAGAATTTGAATTTTTATAAACTGAAAAAAGATATGCCATCTATAGTGAGAGGGATAATGACAATCTGAATTATTTTTCATGGTTTAGTTTTCACTAGTTATGTTCAAAACTATCAATGATAAGATCTGGCCACATGTTTTACCTATATATCACAGCACTTTGTAAACAGCAAAACAAATGAAATTTGTTTTTATTTTTATTAGTACTATTAAAAGATATTTGTTCAAATATCTCTTCACTGTTTAAGAATAATCAGTAGTTAATTATATTTTTTAAATAAATTATCTATATTAAAAATGTCATAGCTAGACTTCCAAACAAGTCATTAGGTGCAAACTCTAGGTACACCTTTATAACTGCACCTCAACCCATTCACCTGTAACAAATGAATAAAAAATATTATTTTACTATAATGGTGATGCAATTTAAGAAAGACATTAATATCTATAGCTCTCTTATAATAAAAATTGAAAAATTAAGATAAACATTGAACCAAACAAAACAAGAAGAAGAAGGCACAGTTTCGACAAATAAATAAAACAATTAAGATAAAGTTATCATCACTTAAATGTTTGTTATTTTATATTCGAATAATATAAACTAATGTATAAAAACCATAATTAATAATTATTAATTAACAAAATAAATTGATATAATACTTACTCAAAGTGTCTATTAAAGTATTCCATGTTCTGACGTGCTTCACTGTTTGATGAAACCCAGAGATCAACTGGGTCAGTAGTGACAGTAAAATTAAACAACAGTCCAGAGGCCAAAACCAAACTAATTAACAATGAGCATAGCATAACAGAAATTGGATGTTCAGCAACAAAATAGCCCCACCAAGAAAAACCATTTCTTAAAATATGTTCCATATCAGCTCCAAGTTTTTCTAGACAAGATATATTTTCTATAAATTGTGACTGGGAATCTTGATGCAATTGTTTTTCATCTTGTTGATTTCTATTCATTCCTGATGATTCTGCACTGGTCAAATGAGGAGCAGCAAGATTTTCAGATGTTGATTCTGAATGTTGAACTAGAATAAGAAGAATTCTAAATTCATTACCAGATAAAATTTTTTAACAATCTTTATATATAAAATTTACAAAGTCAAATATATTCTTAATAATTTCAAAAATCATTTCAAATAATTTCATTTCAAAAATAATTTCAAAAATCAAAAAGTTCAACAAAGTAGAACCCCTATTAACCAAGATTTAGCATTATCCAAGGCATACCTAAGTGATGCACTAGTTTTCTTATATTTTATTTCATAAAAAAGTATAAAACAATAAAATATATTACCAAATGATTTGTTTCTGTTACCATTTATCATTTAACTTCAAATCTTCAAATCAGTGAGACAAATCATTCATATCAAAATATAACTAATAATAGTTAATAAAAATGTGTGTATTAGCTATATAATAAATGATGTAAAAATGTTCTTATATATGATTAAATTCAATAAAGATACAAAACAAGGTTTAAAATTGATACCATAAATCTTTTATATTTAATTTTTAATCCAATCTGTTTTATCAAGTGTTTGGTTATCTGAAATAGCATTGATCCATATTATGTCAGATAATCAAGATTCTACTGTATTTCCATAATTTATTATCTCACTGATACAAATACAATTACATAATATCTGCATCTGCCAAATGAGACAAAATTAATTTTTTTTTTGCATAATAGTTATTTAATGAAATTGCTAAAAAAATTTCACTACTAAACAATATGTATTTAATTTAAGTGTGTAAATAATATTTTATTGAAAGTATATGAAATTACTACTACTACAAAAATCCTTTATTTACCAAATTTAAAATAATTAAGCTAGCAAAATGAAGTGCATGTGAGTAAGAAAAGTAGTTCAATGCTTTAACACATTTCTAAAATTTCATAAAATATGATTTATTGAATTAATATAAAATGTAAGACAACTTAATTTGCAAATTATAATTTAGGTCTCTCTAAATCAGAATATCTGTAGTCACACACATACACAGAGATATATAGAGTTTCTAATACAATATGCAATTTTTACATGCAGTTCATATAGCTTCTTCAAAGGTATGTTAATATAGTAAAAGAAAAATATATTGCTATATAAAGAATAAAAAAAAATAATGAAAAAGAAAACAGATTTTGGCACAGAAAAACCAAACTAATTATCAAGAGAGAAAAAATTTCTGAATAGTACTTAAATTTTTTTTATAATAGACTGGTAATGTCCTTTTTACCAACACATGGATTAATAATAATACTTAACAAGTGCAAAATTAAGTATTAAGCAAGCATATGATAACCATTTTCAGAATTATTCTGCAATTCTTATCTAAGCACAAAAAATTATTTTATTTTAAAAAACTTATTTTTCAACATAAATGAATTTGTGAAAATTGGAAACTATTGAAAAAAAACTAACAAGTTATACAATAATAATGTGAAAATTTTGAATAATTTAATACAACAGAAATTATTGCATTAAACTTTACAGAGTTTAATTTTAGTAAAAATGAATAAACTCGTTTATTACATATTAATACCCATCTCATCGTAGCTGAACTTTAATCTATTAAAGATCATATTTCCAAAAACAAAAAGTAAAATTGTGATATAAAAGTTATTTTCATGGAAAAACACAATCTCTAAACTTAATACAGTAGAGCGTCGATTATCCAAATCAATTGGGGACCGGGGTTGTTCGGAAAATCGATGTTTCGGATAACCCATTATGTACAAAAAAATATATTAATTTATCCCATCTTGACATTTTTCTCCATTGCATGTTGCTTTGCGTTGAATTTTCGTCGATGTTAAGCCTAACAAAGACTATTGTATCATTAAAAATTATTTTTTTATTTTGTACAAACAAAATAAATATATTGAAAAATATAAAAACAATAAAAAATTATACTTCAGAAGTTAATTTAGTATCAAAAACGTAAAATATTTGAGTAGCCCAAGACATAGCCNATACCAAATATAGATTCTGCAAATGAAATGAAATTTAAATGTAATAAATTTATTGATTTTAGGTCATTAATATTTACTATATAACTTTAACTTAACCAAAAATACTGTAAGATTTGTTTTTGGCCAAAAGTAACTTTAAAAACAAAATTCAGCTTCAGTTTGAAATTGTATTATGCAGCTGAATACTGAATCCAATTGGATTTTACCTGTTTGCAAAAAATATAATGATGCCAGATCCAATACCCAAGAAAAAGTATAGGACAAAATTACTCAGTATTCAAAGAAAGTATCAATATGGTATCAGCAGTATCAGGACATCCTATTGCCATGTCTAACTGGTGAAAATAAAATTTATTATACTATATTTCCACAGATTGGCCAGCATGCCAATAAAACTGATTAAAAAATAAAATTAATCAAATCTAACAAGATTAGTTGTTAATAAATCTTAAAGAAAACATTCTTTTAAGTACAATAAAATAATAACATTGTAATTTGACTAACTTAAAAATCAGGAAGAAAATTTTGTTTACAGTGCAATAAAACAATTATGGCTTATTTACATTAGTTGTAGTTGTAGTAAGTGTGGGTTACACTGAGAATCAACCCTATTCTTAAAAATAACACCTTCCTCTCAAATTTCACATTTGTATGAAATTTGAGAGGAAGGTGTCATGTTATACTATTTAAGTTGAGTTAATTTACAGAGTTTCTGAAATTTAGTATGTTTATTTTTGCATTTTTGGATTAAATTACAATAAAATAATAATAAAAAAATGTTCCTTATTTCATAAAAAATGAAATAAAAAACATTTTTTCCTTATTTCATAAAAAATTATTTCATATTTTTTATCCTTATTTCATATTTCCTTATTTCATAAAAAATGAAATAAGGAACAACATGTAACAGTAAACTTGTTTGCGAGATACAGTTTTATCAAATTTATTAACAAGAAAAACAAGAATAACCATTTTCGTCTTAATAATATGGAACCTATTATACACATTCAACTCATTGTCAAGTATTTTTTAATTTCTATGCCTTATCACTTCTGAAGGGAAAAGAAGAATCAAGAACATTGACAGAAAAGTCAGGTATAGGAAGTACATCATCCCTTCAGATGTATACAGTGTTCCTATTCAAATTTTTGTTTTGAATTCCCTGACCAACTTTGTCCAAATTCCCTGACCCTCACATTTTTTAGTGTGGAATATCGACATAATAAAACGGCATTTACTGTTAACATTGAGTACATCTAGCCCTCTTTTTGCACAGTTGATATGCTTCAAAGACTGCCACATTAAAAAAATACAGTACATACATCCTGTAGAAAAATGTTTGATAGAATCCACAACTTCAATGTAATGAAAAAATAAGCAATTTACAAACAAAACACAAGCTTTTTATTTTATCATCATTTATCATTATTATTTGTATGTAAATCTAGTAAATACAAGGTAACACAAAATCAACAAACAGTATTCTCTGATAAACAAATAGTACTGTATTGTGCTTAAAATGAACTCTTGACTTACTTGTTAGAAACACACAATTTTAAAATCAATCTTTCAACAAAAAGAGTAACTTTTTTTTAAACAGCAATGTAATTTTAACAAAAAGTTAAATTTAAAAATTTTTAAATAAAGCATTTTTCCTATGTAAAAAATCAATGGTTGTACATAAAGAGGAACAGGTGTAAGTTTATACTATAGCTTCTCTAACAAATGCATCTAATTTATTGTAAAATCTTTTTATTTTTTTTACAAAATGGACAATCAAAATACAGAGAAACTTCTTAGTATTAGTCCTCTTTTTTCAAAATACAGATAATTAGAAAATAAAAAGTGAATTACAATTCACAAAACAAAAAAACTATTATATTAATATAGTTTTAGCCTTTTCTCCTCAAGTGTATTTATTTTCATTTCAAACAATAGAAAATCCGACTCCAATCCAAATGATTGATCGTGGGAGCTGCATTATCTAGACCACAGGTTCTCAAACTTATTTCGATCACTGCCCACTTTGAGATAAAAAAAATCTAGTGCCCCATATTTTTTAACTTAACTTTTAACTTAAGCTTTTTTACATTACCATCTGTTGCATATCTTAAAAACAGTTATTGCAAATATAATGTTTAAACATGCATTATTATATGGATAGGATAGGTGGGTGTGACCCATATCCTATTTCTGAGATCAAAGAATGTTTCGATGAGAAGAAATAAAACTCATATTTAAATCACTGAGCCTTCTACTGCCCCCATAAAAGCCTCCAGTGCCCACAAAGGGGCATTATCGCCCACTTTGAGAAAGGATAGTCTAGATCAGGGTTTCTCAACCCAAAACTCATCGTAGACTGGAAAATATCTGCTTTTTTTAAGCAGACCGGTGACAATATTATTTTTAATTGAAAAAAATTCTCTGTTGTAAAAAGAACTGCAAACTACATTAAGCAATAAATATTTGTTATTTATTTACCAGTACATTAGTATACAAATCAATGTGATCGCTGCTTTTCTTTTTTGCTAGTAAGATCATCAATTCTTGGATTTAAGGTGGTAACTGCAAGGCATGAGGCAGAACTAACACTTATGATTTCATTGTTTCGATTTTATCATTACCATTACTGAAAATGTTGATTCACATAGGTACGTTGTTGGAAAAGGTAGTAACATCCTAACTACCTTTTCACGTAAAATTGGATATTCAGATTTAACTTTAATCCAAAACTGTGTTATGAGCATTGATTCAAACAATGTTTTAAATCCCAAGTCTGAACTTAATTCGATTAGTTTTTCGTGTTCAAAGTCGTTCAATCTATTAGTTTGCTGTCAATACACAGATTAATAATCCACATATTTCCTATTCAGGAACAAAGCATGACAGGTTAAATATATATTTTTAAAGTTTTTGCAAACTGGTCAGATTAGAGTTGCGGACCGGCAATTGAGAAACATGGGTCTAGACTATTCCTCAAGTTTCTATAAAAAATTTCTGTTCATTCCTTTTTTTCTCTAATAATTAAATTATTTTACATTTTTCTATTTTAGTTCTGGACAATTCCGGAACCTCACACTTGTGTTCCTATGTCATCATAGTATTACGAAAATTGGGATTCTTAAAACTTATAATAAAATAAAATAAATACAGAAATAAACAAGAAACGAAATTACAATTATACGTTATTAAAATATAGAAGTTCAGCACAGAGAATCATAACTACAAATCTCTTTCTTTTGCAACATAATTACAGTAGATCCCCCTATAAAACCGTTTCCTATAGTTATGATTCCTATAAAAATTGTGGCAGTATCCGTAAACAACGGTAAAAATAACTCCTATAATACGTAAAACGTCATCGGGCAGCCAAACTACTTTCCCGCCGTCCGTAGCGCCACGCTACGGACGTTTAGGCGGATAAATTGAGTTTAGTATCGTCTGTTCATATAATTATATATAAATTAGGTACTGTACATATAATTATATATTAATTATATATAAATTAGGTACTGTATATATAATTATATATTAACTTAATTTATTGTAACTTTATTATAATTAAATATATATTTTTCGCCGTCTAGCGTCACGCTACGGCGAGTTAGGCGACCTATCGTCTGTTTAGTACTGTAATTTTATACATTTCTTGTGAAAGAAACATTTCTTATTTAACGGCCATAAAAATTATTTATATTAATGATGTCTCCAAAGGTCAACGAAGTTTTCGCAGAAAAATAATATCAGAAATCGCGGCCGCAATTTGATGCGCTGTTCCGCGACGAAACCAAGCTTTAGCAACGGGCGTAGTCGAACGGTACACACTCGGTAAGCAATCCTACAATTTTTTGTTTATAACGTAGTTTATACGGATTATTTTCAAAAAAATATACGTATTTTGGAAATGTTGAGTCGAATTAGTCTAGAATCGATTAATTTTATGAAAGAAAACCTTTCAAACAGCCGTAGTCCGTAAACTATGATTCCTACAAAATTGATTCATAAAGAACGGAACGTATCTACCGTCTTATAGGGGGATCTACTGTATAAAAATTGTTTTGGTGTTGTTTCACACAAAAGATAATCAAATTTATTTTTATTTTTTAGTAATGTAATTAATTTTTTTTAAATTTACAGCTTTTTAATTTTTAAATTTTAATTATAAGCAAGTTAACATTGGTTAAACTATCGGATTACCTGTTGATTTTCGAAAATGTAACTACAGAATATTTATTTCAAGTATGATCAATCTTGCAGTTTTTAAGCCCTAAATTTGCCAAAATCAGTGATATTTGTTACCCAACGTCATTTCAGTTAAACTAATTATTAAACTATGTATCGATGTATCGATGTTGCAGAAAAAACGGAAGAGAGGGGAAAAATATGCTTGTAGCACAGTACATTCAAGGAAAATCATAACAACAAATATAAAAAGCTTGTGACAACAACAAGTCAGCGCCAGTATTTTACTGTAAACGTCGGGTAACTATTTACAATTTTTTTATGTTGTGTAGTAATGTTTTAAACATGAAAAACGATTAAATTACAGATTTTTACTGATCTATTTAGCTATTTTGAAATGAACATTCTAATAAATTACGATTTCAACTTTTAAAAGTTTGCAAACAAATTTTTAATTAGTTATTTTTTATTCTAATAAACAATTTCATATTTTTATAATTACTGAATTATTAAAATTAAAAATTAAACATTATTACATAAAAGTAGTTTATCCTGTTATTAATCCACAACTGTAAAATTATATGGTTTCAGAATGGTGAAAAAAACCATTTCAAAATGGATTCTGGTGTATTTTCTTACATAAAAGTAGTTTATCCTGTTATTAATCCACAACTGTAAAATTATATGGTTTCAGAATGGTGAAAAAAACCATTTCAAAATGGATTCTGGTGTATTTTCTTATTAAAGATTACAGCATTACTTCTTGCATAGCCTGCAGATGGCTATGATTGATCATTCATATTCAGCAAACAAGATCAACAATGCAGTTAAGGAGACAAATTCCTTGACTTTCCCTGACTTCTTCCAAACACTAATGAAAATCCCTGACTTTCCCTGATTTTCCAGGTGCATAGGAACCTTGTGTATAAACAATCTTAACATTAAAGAAACAACAAACAAGTTTAAGAATTAAACCAGGTATGTGGCCTTATTAATATGGAACATATTATACACATTTAACTCAGAATTTTTATTATCTCCATGTCTTATTATTTATGAAAAGAAAAGAAGAATTAAGAACATTGATACAAAGTCAAGTATCAGCAGTGCATCTTCCCTTTGGGTGAATGAATAATAAATACTGAACTTAAAGGAACAACACGCGACAGTATGTTAAAAAATGTGTTTAAGAGTTAAATTAATACGAATACTGATAAATATTTGTTTATTAGAAAGTGAAGATGATTATTTCTGTAAATTATACACTGGTTACACAAATGTTTAAAGTAGACTTTTTAAAAAGTGATTCAGATTTTGAGGTATGTGTAGTTTGATATCTAAAATGTCTATATATGTATATTACATTTTATGATT
Source organism: Centruroides sculpturatus (assembly GCF_000671375.1). NCBI lineage: Eukaryota > Metazoa > Arthropoda > Arachnida > Scorpiones > Buthidae > Centruroides > Centruroides sculpturatus. The sequence goes on along the minus strand of NW_019384621.1, from coordinate 1,066,407 downwards.
TGTGTACATTTTATTAATTTTAGTTGACTGAGGAGGGGCTATTAAGCCCGAACATGTACAGTACAAATAACTTATACGCATATCAACTAAATAAAAGTTAATGATAAAAAATGCCAAGTGGTCGAGCAATTGCACTACATCGTGTTTGAACAAAGGGAAAAAAAAAAAAAAAATCACTTTCAGCATTCCAAGAGTATTTTACATCATTAGAAAGAAGACAAAATGCAGAAAATAAACATAGTTTTTGATGTGATGCTGACAGTTTCACAGTTTTAAAATAAAAACTCATTATTTTTTTTACAAGCCTTCTAGAGAGGGATATATAACCTCAATTAAACCACATGCCAGCATTCCCCAGGATGAATTGGCAGGCCAGTTTTTATCATAAGGAAATATCTGATTTTGTAATCTCCCCTGAATAGACAGACATGCTGGACAATCTGAAAATTACCAAAATGAAATGAAATGAAAAGATTGCCACTATAGGACAAAAATGTTCTACAAATATATAAAAAAAAAATTAATAACTGTCAGCTGAAACTTAAGAAATAAGTTCAACTTTACTGCCAGAAGATTGTTACACTGAAAATCTTTTTGCTGATTGAATAGTGCAGGAAAACTATCTCCAGGGTGGTGTCAAATCATCTGGAGCCCAAGTCTTAACCATTTTCAATAATATTGAAGATTTAATATCCAAGAGGAATGAAACACTTACATTGCATATTCAAAGTCATACCATGAGTAAATTTATTGGATGTTAGTCTCTTAAATGTTTACATGCAATTTGATGCGTCCTTTGGTATTGGATACCAAACCTTCAGTATTATCTAAAGTCACATTTAAAGGTGATATAGACAGGATGATTAAAGTGCTTGCAATCTGTCATGGAATACTATGGCATTTTTGTAAACACATCTCAAATTGTTTTATGCTCCATTTCCCTCCCACTAATTTTCAATCCCTCAGCAATTACTGTTTTCCCATCTGGTCCTTGGCCGCACCTATCCTTCTTGATAAAATTTATTTGATGCTAAACAAATGTTGCTAAACCTTTCAGTCATACCAAATTTTGCTAGGATCAGACAGCCTTTTCATATTTAATGTGACCATATTGCTGACAATATGAATAATATTGAACACATGTTCCACATTGAATAATCATGTTATAAAAAAAAATAAACATATTCTTTAGTTTTTAATTTTTTTGAAATCATTTTATTTTTGCTGCTGTAAATTTTTAGTATTTTATGAATATAGTATTATAATAATCCAACGATCGCCTAAATATTCGAGCTATAATATGGCTATAATCAAATAATTAATACAAATAAATTTGGTACTAGACGTGCCATCTCTTATCTAAATTAATAATTATAATTTAAATAATTTATTAAATAATTTAGAATCATCTGGANTTTTTTTTATTTATAATAAATAATTTAGTGATAAATAAAGATTTAAATAGTAATACACATACCAATAGTACAATTTTTGTAATTCCACTGGGAGAAAGCTAGCTAATATTTAAACAATACTTAGAATTGTCAACTTATTTTTAATATACTTTTGATAAATGGCTAATTCTAAAACATTTGTTTCTAATGTTTCTTACTGCAGTTACTGCAGTAATTGATTGTACCAAAACATACATTATTGAGACTTCTTAGGTCAAAAGCCTTGTGTACTACAAGGATTTGGATTAATTCTTTTGTACAGGAAAGCTGCCATTCTTGGTTCATGTTTCAGTCAGATAGTAAGAGGTTTACTTGTGTGTTAATTGTTCATTTTGACAGTTTAAATTGATAGTTTCTAAAAATAACTCAACTATAGTGTTGATTTATAACTCTCATTTTACTTTAATGTTTTATGCTCCAATACTTTTTTAACATTAAATGTCCTACATTCTATGTTTCCTATCAGAACTAATTCCCAGAAACTTTTCATGTTATCTTAAAACTAAACATTCTTATATAATCACTATGTCAGGTAAAGGCGGAGCTTTTCTTTAATAATTCTTCTTTGGTTATCTAATAAATGCAATTCCTTGTTTTTTTTAAGAATATGAGCAATTTAGGATGGAGATGAGATAGGGGAAGATAGTGTCCCTTGGAGAGTCAATTTAAGTACTGCATTTTAAAATCTCATGACTTAGTACTCACTTTTGACATGCTTGATGTTAATCAAATGATCTCAAATTCGATTCTTGATTCCTTGATATCATGTGATGAGATTAATGAGTCAATAAAACATTAATTAACATTTTGAGAAAAAGCTCGCATTTTACGCGTCCCTTTTAGCGTCTTTATATGAATACCGTCGCAATTTTTTCGCTGTGTTATAGGAATCCGCATTATAGGAACCCGCGTTATAGAGGGTCTACTGTAATAGTTATAATTTTCATTGTGAGCACCTCTTGCCTCATACATCAACAAAATAGAGCTGTAACCACTATGCCTATTCTCTTTTTATGAGATCTGGATATCTGTCTTAATAGTTTCCTTGCTTTTCTTAACCTTGAATACATGCCTTTGTGGACTCTTTCTTCAATTTTTACAATTTGTTCACAAGATAACACTCCACATCTTTAATATAATCCATTTTTAATTAGTCTTCTCTTGTCATTCTCTTTTAATTACCTTCTCTAACTATTGCTTTATTTCTCTTATTGCACTTCTTATTTCTCTCAAATTCTAACCAATAGATGTAGGAAATGATAAATCAAATTACAAATGATGCATGTTTTACTTCCATAGTTTAAGCAGAATTCTGTAAAAAATCTAGAAATTGAACAATGTTTTCAGGAAAGTGATGCATCCAGAAAAATAGATCAAGGTTTCACTATATATAGTAGTCCTTATTACTAACTAGCAAAACATGAGACATTTTTGGAGTAAAGCAACTTTGGAGTACTCCTAAGTGTGTATTATGTAATAAATAAACAAATGACAGATATGTAGTTAAAGATGATTTTATAGTCATAACACCAATCAAATTTTTCCAAAATAAGAGCATTGATACATCTTATCTATTTGGCCAAGAATATGTTAAAGTAACAGCCATGAGTGGAAAAATGTATGGAATTCAAGCCTACATTTAAGCAGTCCTCTAAGTTTTGTGTGCCTCTTGTAGCCTTAACCTTTTCTAGTATGCTTTCCGTAAATCAATATCATAAAATCATGCTCTCTCATTTCATTAAAAATGCCTAATTTTTTATAATAGCATACTTTTTGAATGATTCTTTTATCAATAATACAGTAGAACCTGGTTAACTCAAGTCAGTCAAAAGGAAAAAAAAAATTGGATTTAGAGTTAAAAAGTTGAGAAATTCGAATTAACCAGTTTCATTTAACATGTTATGCTAGATGATTGGGAAAAGAAAATGACTGAGTAAATGCAACTTTGAGTTATCCAGGTTCCACTGTAATAAAATTATACTTGTTATATATAACAACTCAATTATTTTATATGATTAGTAGTCCAATAATTTTGGCAAGATCGTTTGGCTTTAATTGACTAAAAAAAATTAAGCAGTTTTTAATGGTGTGAAAAAGTGTGACCTGATGACCTATATTTAGAAAGTATTACTGGAAAAAGTTAACATATTAATTTATGAAAATAATATATTACACATATTCTTGTAAAATTGATCATATTGAAATGGAATGTTCCAGATGTAGTCAAGAGAGAATACAGTAAAATCTGGTTAAAACAAGCCAGGGTTACAATATATTTTCCAATTTTTCAAATTTTTCTTTACCCCACCATTGGCCAAGCAGTCTTCATACCCTGAACACTGGGAGTTCAGTTGTGGGTTCGCGCAGGTTTGGCCACGTGGAGTTTTCCGGATTTTCTCCATGTCTATAACTAAATAAGGGAAACTGGCCTAAACAGGGGGCCAGTTTTCCTTAAAAAGACCTTTCAAAAGGCATCCCCTAGGCAGATCAAACACAAATTTTATTTCATATGATTATTTGCATTTAAAACTTTGATATTAAATACCCTTGATACATCACACATTTTGGTATAAACATACATCTCTCTCTTTCCTGGAGATAAAAACTTTGAATGTAATGTACTATTCTGCTGAACTCAAGTATTTTACCCTTTTATCTGTAAATCTGACAGATGCATTAATAAAAGGCTTTACAATGTTCTTGAAATAAATCACCTCAGAAAATGCAAAATTTGATTCCATCTATAAAATTGTACAAAAGTATTACATTCTAAAAATTTCCTAACAATGGAAGCATTAGCCTATCTAGGAACTCATCAAGCAATTAGGTCAAACGTTAAACAGAATTCCTGCTCAAGGGGCTTCGTGTGCCCAAGTTTGAGAATGCCATCAAAATCCTCTAAGGATGTCTTATAGTAATCTTATTGATTGTTTCCAGCTTTGGAACGAGATGAAAAAGGGAATGGACCAGAGAGCATTACATGCTATGATGAAAGGCAGTGGGATCAATGAGATATCAAATCTGGTTAGTTGACTATATTGGAATTGGCAATAAATCATTTAGGCCTACCTCAACCAAGGAAGATAAGCTAGGAGAAACCTGTAGAACAACAACATAATACTCAATTCTTAAGTACTGCAACAAATTTAGACAGAACAATTACAAAGATAGAATTTTTTCTTTATTTAGAACAATTTATTGCTTTTTTTATGAGGCTATATTTTTCTTTCAACAGCTTGTTTGCCCTATGTCAAAAAGCATTAATTTTATTAAGAAAAATCACCAAATGAAAAGCTGTTTTGCTTGAACAAAAGCTTGCCATTTGTGATATAGTGAAGAACAGAAAGTAATATGTTGGCATTTTCTTTATTAAATTCCTCACTACATGCTTTATTTATAATTTTAAATATTTGCTTCTTAACTTGTTAATTCTATAGCTGGAACTATCTTCTAAACACTAAAATTTATTTATTAGAGGCATATTATTATTTTTATTCATAATTATTCATTTAATCTGTTAAAACTATATTAATCTCTACATAAATATAGTATATTTTAATTCAAAGAATTAAATCAAAGAAAAATGGCATTATCCAAACTTTTATCCTGCTGTAGANTTATGACTGAAAGTGCTTTAAATTATATTTCTAACTTAGATTTACATTTATGATTTGTGTTCTTACTTTTTCTGCTTTCTGTTCTTGTTAACAATTAGATGTGTAGCCATACGCTAAATAAATCAATTTACATTGATGACATAAAGGCATCAGATATTGATTAACAAGCAAATACATTGATTAACATGCAAAAACCATGTTTAAAAACTGCATTTACTCATATCATTAAAACTCACTTTCTACAAAGACAGAGTTGACACCATTCCCTGGGGCAAAAACCAATTTTCTGCACTAGTCGCTGCCTTCTATCTTGAAACCAAAAACGTTTTGCACATGTGCTGTATGAATGTATTAAAAAATAACAACATATTCCAGTTATCGGCTTTTCTCGTCTGTTTTTGAAAATATTTTAACTGAGATTTGTCAGTATCACCAATTATTTCTATCAATTCTTGTCTCCTCTTTTTTTTTCTAGTAACCACGTTGTTATCAAATGGAAGTTGCCAGCATTACTACTTATGAAACAACACCATATCCCTTGGCTGTAAACATGGAAATGCTAATGTTTAATTTGGGAAATTTTCTGTTATAAGATGCTGACAATTAAGAAATATATTTGAAATAAATTCAAATTATATTTAATTTTTAAATTATTTCATTTGTTTATGCTTGAAATAAACACCATTTATAGAGAGTACTTTTTATGTACAGGATAGTAAGAATACATTAAACTGATGATATGTAAAATCCTGTGCAAGCACAGTGTTTTTGGTTTCAAGATACTGTAGCAGGCATTAACTATAGTCACTTAGAAAGGAGTTTGCGGTGAAACTAACTAACTATCAGCAGTGAAGCAAAACTTCAAATTACATATCTTCAATTTTGACTGAATTATTAATTTTTATGCACTTATGAAATTTTTTTGTGTCCTATACTAGTAATATATTTCATTTCTTTTCATTTTTCAAAGTATTATGTAATTAATAAATTTATTTTTTCAAGTGTATGATATATTACATTCTTGTTGCCAATTGATATGACATAGTTACCAATGATTAGCATTTGGCACTAGCCAGCAGAATTTTGTATGCTCCGTCAGTGGACAGACCACTTTTCCCTTTTGTCAGCATTTTTAAAGAATTTGATATTATCACAAACAGTTCATTTAACAAGTCTAAAACCAACATATATGCTGAATACATTCTATATTTTTAATTACAAATGGCTGAAGTGAACCAAGATTGATATTTTTATTTATGTATAAGGGCTATTTTTTAAATAAGGTCCGTTTGTGAATGAGAGTAAGAATGACGCGTGATCACAGCAGTACGTATGTGCGTCTGCTCCAAGCATGCTTTGCGCACATTTAGACACCATTTGCAGCCATATCATCTGTCATGTGTTGAGCTGTAAAAGTTTATAATGTTTAAGAAAATTGAATCGCCTGCAGACTGTGAGATACGATCTGTTATTCAATTCCTGAGTGCAAGAAAGTTGGCAACAGCAGAAATTCATCGTCAGATTTGTGAAGATAATGCTATGAGTGACAGTAAAGTTCGAAAGTGGGAGAGAATGTTAAAGGACAAGCAGGTTAATGTGCAAGATGAACCATGCCCTGGCCGACCTTCTCCGATTTCTGAAAATTTGGTTTGTGATGTGGATAACAAAATTTGAAAGGACAAATGATTCACAATTTCAATGTTACCAATTGAATTTCCACAGGTTTCAAGATCAGTTTTGTTTCTGAGAAACTGAATTATCGAAAATTGTGTTCTCGGTGGGTTCCAAGACTGCTTTCTGACAATCACAAACAAAAAGACTGGGCAGTGCTTTATCTTTTTGACTCGATACGATAAGGAAGGAGATGAATTGTTGGACCATATCGTTATAGATGAGACTTGGATGTCTCACATGACTCCTGAGTCCAAGCAACAGTCAATGGAATGGCGACATACATCTTTGTCAACCAAAGTGAAAGGCAAACAGTCCATTTCAGCACGAAAAATCGTGGCAACTGCCTTTTGGGACAGGAAAGGGATTTTGTTAGTGGATTTTATGCCAAGTGGCACAATAATCAGTTCTGATGCATATTGTGTGATCTTGAGAAAATTTCAGCATGCCATACAAAACAAACGGCATGGTCTACTGTCTTCTGGTGTGATATTGCTCCATGACAATGCAAGTCCACATGTTTCTACACAAACACAAGGACTAATCAGTTCTTTTGGATGGGAACAACTGTATCATCCACCTTACAGTCCAGATCTTCCCAGTGATTTTCATTTGTTTCAATACTTAAAGGAGTTTTTTGGTGGCCAACGGTTCAATGACGATGAAGTGAAAACTGCAGTCGTGGATTCGGCTTTTTCACAGGTGACAGATTTCTTTGAAGTCAGAATTCAAAAAATTGTTGAGCAGTATGACAAATGTTTGAACAAAAATGGAAATTATGTAGAATATTTTTGATATTTACAGTATTTTTCTTCTTATTATAAAATGGACCTTATTTTAAAAATAGCCTTCGTATGTTGATATATATATATGAGAATTTTATTCAAATGTGATAATTTTAAATGGTAGATAAGATAAATTACACCTTCAAGTCTGGCAACATTAGTGCTATTACAGTTAAATCAATTATGGTCGACTCATCAGCTGACGGAAAAAACAAGTTACTTTTACAGTTAGTACAAATTATTGAGCAGTGCTACAGTTTCTCTGCCCAAAATGAAAAAATATCTGATTTGTCACTTAAGAATATACAAGCCGTATGATATGAACTTTCTCAAGAAAAGAAACCAGATGGTTCTTTGAGATTTGTGGGATTTTACAAAGATTACAAATCTTTGTAAAATTACTATTTTACAAAGATTTTACAGTCTTACTATTTTACAAAGATTACAAATCTTTGTAAAATAGTAAGACTGATGATGGTTTCGCCATACAGCAATGTATTAGAAGCCCTGCACTACTGTGTGGAAAAAGGAAAAGATATTCAATATAATAAAAAAAACCAAGATAGGAAATAAAACACAACAAAAAAAATCATTGTCCTTAATAACTGCAGTGAAAGTCAATAAACTGATTGATAGCAACTGTAATGAATACTGTAATAAAAGAAATTATTAGCAATGCAAAACATCGCACAAAGGCCATAACAGCACACACTCGTCATGCAATACCATGACTCATAGACAACAAGATGGAACACAATAAATCTGGGTATAAATTTATGAAAGGTCAAGTATTTTACAAAACACTTTTAAATTGTGATGTTAAAGAGTATAAAGCTTGACATGCTCTTGACAGCTTGAAGTTAATGCCATACTCTTGACAGTGTTTGATAGCTTTGTTAGATATTATATGCAAAGATAATATTAAATTTTGTTAATTAAAGGTATTTAATATAAACATTGTGCAATATCAATGTTAATAAATATATATTTGCTTTTTCTGTTGTCAGTGTTTTTATTCAAAAAACAGCATTTTTCTACCAACATCCTAGCTATTCTTCAATCTAAAGGTTAGCAAATAAGCTATAAGCTAACTTTTGCTTTAGAATACATAAATTTATAACATCTCACAAATAATGCAATTGTTTTCGTTATAATAAATATAAAGCAGGAAAACATCAGAAACTAATACAGACAGTTTCACATTCAAATATTTAGTCTATATCTATAACAGTTTCACTGTTATAGATATAGACTAATATAGATCAATTTCATCTTTAGTAATGCCATCTAGTATCAACAAACTTAAATATTTCACAAGAAATTTTACATTACCCTGACTTCTTGTTCATAAACTCTAACCAATAATAAAAATTTTAAAAAAAATTGTAAAAATGAAATGTTTTTATAATGGCCAAAAACCTATCAGTTGCAAAGATAATTATATTTTAAATAATTAATCATAATTTGATAGAAATGGATGTAATCACTAATAACAATAGAAAAACTGATGATAAACTATTGCAGAAACAGCAATTGGACACAAAGTGAAGTTCTGTCATGAATTCTTGACCACAATGTGAAAAAGATTAAGGTTTCCAAGCGAAGATCTTGCTATGAGGTTTCCAAGCACTTTCAGAAATTGTTTGGAAACCATTGAATCCTTATAAGACTTTTTCAATTTTCCAAATGGCAGACTACTCTGCAAGAATAGTCTGTCATTTGGGAAATTGAAAAAGACTAGATAGCAATCTTTTTGCTGTCAGAAAAATTGTTCTCTATGTCAACTAAAACCATATCTTGGAAATTACAAGTTTGAAGAATGACTGGATAGCTTTGCTTTGTTAAACATCCACAGATATATTAATGTCTAGTAAAAAGATCATAAATAAATTGATACTGTATTCTTAGAGATCCAGGGAACATATCTGGCAGTGCACCACAAGGTAAGCAGAGTATGCGAGTTCAAATCTTGCTCCGTGCCGATTCTTTTCTTCCAGACACACCATTTACTGCTACATAGAAGACAAGATATCAATAACTGTACCCAGATGATGTGGTGTCTTACAAATGTGTTAATTTAATGATATGATGAGTATATTTAAAATAAATGTGTAAATATTTAAATATTTTAAACCTTTTATCCCATTTGAATTTTTATCTCACTTAAACTTTTGTTCCAATTTATCTCAATTGAATTTACAATAACAGACTTCTTCTCAGAAACACTGATGTGAGAAATGAACAGTCACAAACAAAACCTTTCTACCAGTGATGAACTTAAACTTCCAAACATTTTTAGCCTTCACCAAGGCCTGTTTCAGGTGCTTAACTAAACTGGCTTCCCACTTGGACCGTTAGAACGATGCTGTCTGGTTTTTAAACATTGTACACATCAAATTTCACCCTTCTGCCTGACTCCATCCAAATTCCTCAAACAGGTATCTCCACACATGCGCAATGGTGCCCCCAACTTTAAAGATAATGCAGTTGCCGTGTAAAGTATGGTTTAGTACTTTACATGATTTTTAAGATGAACTACAACAAAACAGAATGCACTGTACTGAAGAATGCCTTTCATTGCCTTCTATTCTATTGTAATTCATTCTGTTGTATTTCATTCTATTCTATAGTGCATTCTAACCTAACAACCTTAGGTTAACAACCTAACAACAAGCCTTAGGTTAGGTTAGATTAGGGTAGAATATACCCTAATCTAACCTAACCTAAGGCATAGAATGCACTGTGAAAGGCAAGAAATTCTTAATCTGATACCTAACTTTCTGATAACTTTCTTATCTTTGGTCTCCAGTCCATAAGTAGAGTATTGTTGAACTCGTCTCGGTCCCTGAATTCAGATATATACTCAAAGTCCCAAAATTCAACTGGGAGTAATCTATATAACATCCATTTAAACTACCATGTGAAAATATCAACTAACATTTAAAACACCATTTAAAACCGATAATGATTGCATATCAGCTATACATTGAAGCCAATAACATACAAAGAACTTAAAAGCATACATTTACCCAAAGATAACAACAATAGCCAAACTCTAATTATAACAAGTGAAGTTTTATAAGTTTCAAGCCATGCCTATTTAATAAAATAAACAACTAATAAAAATCTACATAAATACAATAAGTGAATTCTATAGTAATATGTTTATCGTGAAAATTGCTTATGATTAATAAACACAGTCTTATCTTTAATCAGTAAAGTTTATATGTGAAAAATCTAAGCCACAGATTTTATAATACTTAAAAATACTTTAATAGTGCATTCACCCATACACTTCCATTTATGCAAATGTTAGTCGCATCACATATCCCACTTTTATCTCCACATACACCATAGTACATCAGCACGCCACATTATTTATCCACATTCCTCCGAAAAGAATCGGTAACGAAGCCGACAGACCACGTCACTCTTTGCCTTCGGGCAGGATTTAGATCTATAGTCTCTCGTAATCTGGCATTCTCACTAATCCGAGCAAAGAAAGATCGGATTAGCAATCGACAAACATACCGAGACGCAATCGATTTTAACACCAAAAACTTTAGTAATGCCACCGTGACAAATTACTCGGCTTTAAAATAAAGTAAAATCGACATCACGCCACAGCTCTATGGCGACCCGAGCAAATTCGAATTAGAGGGCCCCACGTACTGCATCCACTTCATTTTTCTTCGGGAGAATTTTTCGGCATATTGTTTAAAATACCAAAGATTGGTTTGGGGGCCCCTAAACAATTGCCATTTTTGTCCATAGGCTAACGCGCCAGAGTAAAATATCAGAAAATTGGCAAGATTGGCTCCGAACGAGGAGGGTGGAGACCTCTCAGGTGGTCTCCATTTAAATTTGGAGTATCCTCTTAAATTTCCATTTGAAAGATGAAAAAAAAATTATCATAATTGCTTTATCATTAAATTAATTATGATTTAGAACTTTAATATACTCTAAATAAATACTACATACACAGCTTCAGCAAAACAAATTGACAATTTGAAATATAAAATCACAATTGATTATAAGCCATCAGATAGAAACTTTGGTGATTTTTCTTTTTTTTCTTGAATATCGTAAAGTCCCGTGCATTAAAAACTTCATAAAAACTCAAATAACTGGAAGGGTTAGTAATAAATTAAGAATGTACGTTTAAAGTGCATTTTAAATTTTAAAAAAAATATGAAAACAATCGTTTTACCTCTGCAGCCGATCTTCAGCAGTGCAGACAACTAAACACGCATCAGCGCCACCTCGTTTTCTTTTATTTACTTATTTATTTGTATTTTTGAGAAAAATTGTCGTCTGCTATCGTCCGATATTATTGTGATTTAGCGACTCGTATGTTGTTTATACGAAGAAGATTTAATAAAAATTTTTTAAACTGAAATATAATTTATAATATCATTATTTTAAAATTTTGATTAGTAAAACATTTACATATCGTTATCCTATAGGCAAAACGGAATTTGACGGCCGGATGGCCGAGCGGTTAAGGTTCACCGCATAGAAAGACCCGGGATCAAATTCGGACGGGTGGAAAAATCCCCAGGAATTTTTCGGGGGTGGTTCTTCCGGATATGTCGGATCCCGTCCCTCACCACCTGGCCGTTCCATTGTGGGCCTGGCCGAACCCATAATCAGCTTGCTAAAAGAGGTCCTTAGTGTCCACTGGGCGAAAGAAGTTTAAAAAGAAAAAAAAAAGGCAAAACGGGAAATTGTTTGTGGCCCCACCAAACGTTGGTCCCAAACTTGTCTGTTATAAACTCGTTACTGTAAAAAGATTATTGAAATTTAAATTTGGCGCCATATCTAGCCACTCTAGATTGCAGGTGTGGCGCTAGATTTTTTAAGTTCTGCACTCACCGGTGCTCCCTGCGCCTGGCTCGCCGCTGAACTAAATATACCGGAAGAGTATGGTAACTGTATTATAAATTTACTAAATACCTACTTAGATGACATCGACGGATAAGGGCATACTATTTTTAAGGAAGAATTGACAGTTTATACAATTTGCAAACCAAGAAAATTTAAACTCTCCTTCATTGATAAATAGAGGGATTCGAGGAAGACTAATGTTCTACCTTTCCTAATGTGGACATACAGTAATTTTAAAAAATGTATTAGTCAATTCCTCTTTCCGATGCATCAATGTAGCGATCGTTCAATAACCTGAAAAGAATTAAAAATTATATTCGAAATTAAACCGAACAAGAAAAATTATATAATTTTGCAATGTTATGCATCCAGGAATGAAATTTCAAATAGAGTTGATTACAATGAAATGTTGACAATTTCTTGACTCATAAAGCACGAAAAATAAACATATAATAAATTTTGTTTATTCATTCCTTTATTCTGTCTTGTAAGTTTTCTTTAAACTTTTGTTGTAATTGAAAGTTTTTCATGGACAGTGTTGAATCCAATAGGCTACCGAAGGATCCCCTAAAAAATCCTCGAAGAAAAATGCTTGAAGACGATATTGTACTGTACATGGAATCCCTAATATAAATTTTCCTTGTCTCCGTGAAGTTATAACTCGCCGCTGTTTTTAATTTTTGAAATGGTTCTGTGGATTTCATTAAGGTATGTTGTCACATAACGATACTTTTTAATACAAAACTTTAAAAATAAGGCTTACTTCCCACAAGATACGAAGTAAGCGTTAAAGTATTATTTGTCTTGGAAGCAAAAATTATATATCATTTGATGATAAAAATTTTTAAAGGAATAAATTTTATTTTATTTATGAAAACACTTTATTTTTGTTTAAATACCTTAAATTTGAATGCTAAAATATTATTTTAAAATTAATTCCAATGCATTCCATTGATTTTGAGGAGAAAAGTACTAATATACATATTTAAAATTTTTAATTTATTTATTTGTGAAAGATTAACTGAAGCATATATCATTACATTCTATAAATACAAATTATAATTTCGTCTTGTGGAATCCAAATTCGAATCCTGTCCAGGTCCTCATAATTTTATCATAATTTGTTAGGATCAAGGTGCCATTCTTAATCTTTAATTAATGCTGACAACTGTATTTTGAGAGGTAATCAATCTGGAATATATAGGCTCTCGATCTTCACCACACGATCGCCTCATTGCGAACCTGGCGAATCCATAATGGACATAAAGAAGAAGATGCTCCTAGTGTTTATAGGCGAAAAGGAATAAAAATAAAATTATATTTGGTAGTTATATAGTTTCTTACCATCATGCATTTTATTTGTAATTCGTTTTTTAAAAAATACATAATTGATAGAAATTTCTAAAGCGCATAGAATCATTTGGTGCCGACCATATAAAAAACGCTATAAACAAAAACCGATAGGACAACTTATCGACTCTGCACCGTTCGGGCAGCATTGCCTACGCTCGGTTTCTTCGTAGTTTCAAATATTCCAAATTCTCTGGAATATCAAAATAATGTAAACATAAGCTATAACGTTTCATGTGCGAAAAGTCACGCGATTAGCACTTTGGCGCTTTAAACATTAAGACTTCACATAAATTCAACTTCAAAATACAACCACTTACACCATCACTATTGCCACAATATTTTTTGCAGCAGAAAACATTGCGCTTAGAATTCAGTTCTTCAATAAAACGTATTTAGAGAAAAATGGCATATACGTTATGACATTCGCACGCTTCATATACAGTACAGTATATATATATATATTTATTATTCGAAGATTCATTAATTTATTTAATAAAATTATTAATCTATTAAAACTTTTTAATTTAAAAATTAAAAATCCATTTATTCATTTTTAATGATTTTAATAGTTTAGTTAATTTTTCCGATTTTTTCAGATATTTTTCTTTTTGACCTAAAGGTGGCGTTTTCGCTAAAATGGCGTCTGCGAAGAAGATAGATGAGGGTAACGAGTGCATTAGAGAAGCAGAAAAACAGTAAGATCCGTTTTATATTATTGATTCATCCATATATTTATTTTAAATTGACTATGGTAATAATTTAAATAGATGTATGAACAGAAATGCCAATGTTTAAGCTTAGTTTTGCACTATGAACTTTCATCATTATGTCAACAGTTAGATGAAAGATAAATTGATTCTAAAATAAAATTTGATTGAAAATGATTTTTAAAAAACTCTTTTTGAATCATTTTAAATGATTGAATACGCATTAAACGATAGAAGTTAACTTTAAATAATCTGTATTTACATACATGCATATAGAAATTATCTAAAAGTCACGCCTACTTAATAAAGTAATAAACTGATTTATAAATTTTATTAACTAATTTTCATGCTTTCAGATATTTTTTTACGATTGTAGATCCGAATAACACTGTTTAAACTTTAACGGAGCTGTAGACCATATCTGTAGGAGCAAAGAAGGCAAAGAAACCGTATCTCTGTGCGACCCTGAGTGCGATATGGCTTCCCAAAATTGCCCTGCCTTTGGGGTGAAATTGGGAGTTGTACGGTACCATGCATTCCACTAAGACCGTCACATTTAACTATGTGTCCGCGTGAATGTGCCGGCTTTGAGTGGCCCGCTTAACTGTTTGTGAAATACTTGATGTTATATAGTCTTAGGGAGTGTGGAGACTGGTCCCATTCTTGCAAGATACGAGCGATAGTGAGCACCAAAGTGTGTGAGTGGTGTAGAGCGATGGCGAGCCTTGACCAATACGGACTGTGGAGAATAGACGGTGGTACTGGTTGAAGGTAAAAACAGTTTTCAGTTGGTAGAAGTTAAAGCATTTATTATTTATGTTATAGGTATGGCAACCCGTGCCTGTAACATAAATACCCGTGCTTGTAAGAGTGACGTTTACAAGCAAGATGGCGACTGGATCTGCTGCCACATTTGGAGGCAAATATCTCACGAAGAGTTACATGTAGAAGTGTAGTTCCTTTGACATTTTTGTTTCTTTTGATATGTCTGTATCTCTGTTAAGGTCCCAGTGGTGTCATTCACATGTGAAAGTTTACCAATTTTTCAATAAATTCAAATAATTTTCTGTAAACTTAATTTATTACTTTCCAGGCTGTTATATATATAATGGAAGGAAAGTATGGTAATCAGTAAAAAAAATGACCTCCCCAAGATACTTTGCATTTTTGCACTTGGGAAAACCTGGAAACATCAAGAAATGCAAAAAATTTTCATGGCTTTTGTATGTATGGATGTTAGTATGTGTGGGGGGGGGCATGATTTTGTTTGCCCTCTTCGAAGCTTAATAATTCCTGTGCTTTTTGTCAAAAATTGCTGAAATTTTGCAGGGAGGTTTATGTATTAAGATAATTGATGGTATTAAATTTTGGTAATTCAAGGTCTAAAGAATGGGGAGATAAAGGGGGTTGTGTGTTGTACTTGAGTAGGGTTGGACTTAATGATGATTTTACTTGTTATTAGCATTACAATTTTTTTTATAAAACCCATCCCTATCTTCTAAATTAAACTGCCTAAATTGCCATTTTATAATAATTAAAAGTATAAAAAGTATTTAATAATAAAATAAAATATAACAGGTGGTAGGTGGCACACATAGTGTTAAATTTTTCCAGGAAAGTTAACCAAATAGTTGCTTTGCTTTATTTTTTTCAACATTTAGGTAAGATTTCCAATACCAATGAACTAAAATCATTAGCTCCTCAATAGGTTTTAAGTCTTCTGTAAAATAACTAAACACATTTCACACTTATATATTAGAACACCTTAATTTTGCTGAGAATTATATATTTTAAACACAAACGCTTTCAACCTGATTAACAGGCCATCTTCAGGTCCAAAAAACGAAAATGGAACAGATACGTTCCATGTATAGAATATACATATTTAAATCAAAATTTAGAACAAAAATTTTAAAAAATATACAAGAGAAACGGAATAAAATATAAAAATAACACAAAATAAAATTAAAATATACAAGAGAATATATAAAAATAACACCAAATAAACTAAAAAATAAAAAATATATAATAAATATAATAAATCTTCCAATAAACTAATTCTAGCTTGAGTTTTCAGTGAACTTTTTAATCATGTATTTCCACGCCGACGACAGGCTCTCAGCATCTCTCGCATTTAAACATCCCTCACGTAGCCTACTCCTATATATTTCAATCTTCTCCGCCGTCATTGATAAAGTGGGGGAAGACACTGGTTTTATAATTGTTGCCTCGTCCCATTTCACCACCGAACCTTGGACTTGCGACATTTGTGACAAAACCGTGGCATTGGATCCTTTTTTTACGTTATACCGATGTTCTTTTAGTCTTACTCCTAAGCTCCTGTTGGTGACGCCGATGTAGTCTTTCTTAACATCTAGTTGGATGTTTTCATAAGGAACTTTATAGACACCTGGTTTTTCTTCTGTCTTTATTCTATCCTTATCATTTCTCAATATCTTATATAAATTTGGGGCTCTTTTTAAAACTATTCTTGCTTGTTTCTTATTAGCAACTTCTTTCATAATACTGTTCAAATTACTNCAAGTCCAAGGTTCGGTGGTGAAATGGGACGAGGCAACAATTATAAAACCAGTGTCTTCCCCCACTTTATCAATGACGGCGGAGAAGATTGAAATATATAGGAGTAGGCTACGTGAGGGATGTTTAAATGCGAGAGATGCTGAGAGCCTGTCGTCGGCGTGGAAATACATGATTAAAAAGTTCACTGAAAACTCAAGCTAGAATTAGTTTATTGGAAGATTTATTATATTTATTATATATTTTTTATTTTTTAGTTTATTTGGTGTTATTTTTATATATTCTCTTGTATATTTTAATTTTATTTTGTGTTATTTTTATATTTTATTCCGTTTCTCTTGTATATTTTTTAAAATTTTTGTTCTAAATTTTGATTTAAATATGTATATTCTATACATGGAACGTATCTGTTCCATTTTCGTTTTTTGGACCTGAAGATGGCCTGTTAATCAGGTTGAAAGCGTTTGTGTTTAAAATATATAATTCTCAGCAAAATTAAGGTGTTCTAATATATATGTTTACTTGCTGAGCACGTTTAAGGTCACATTTCACACTGCTTTCCAACATAGAATTTTAATGAAACAAATGTTTTTGGTTCTTTTTAAATTTGTTTTGTAATGGTAAATCTGAAGATGGCCAGAAGCAAGTCAAAAGCATTTGTTTGTTTATTAAATTTTCATACTGGAAAGGTGTGAAAAGTGTGTTTTGGTGTTTTCTTGATCTGGAGCAGTTCCAGCTTGGACAATTAATGATATTAAAAAAAAATTGAAGCATATATAGGTTTAGGAAATAATGCCTTAAAATGCTGTTAATCAGTAACAAATGTGAATAATATGTCTTACTTATAGAAGATAGTGTGTTAAAATTTTTCTTTTATTAGTTTTTTATTGTAGTAGAGTATTATTTTTGTGATGACTCATTTGTATCAATACAATATTAAATTGTTTTCAAGTAGATAAAGACTGAATGTCTAGAATTTAACTTTGTTTTGTTTGAAGTATAGGCTTCCTTCCTATATGTTTTGCGCAACTGATGGAGACCTCTTGCGATAAAATAGTGAACTTTGTAGTTGCAAACAACAGAGATATGACTGAGCTAACATGACAAATTTGGTGAATTTTTTTTCTGGAATAAAGAGACAAGATATTTGTAGCATGGTAGGATGTAATACTTCTTACAGTAATACCACAGTAGTAGTTTTTATTTTTCAGAATGAAAAAAGACCCAGTTAGAAGAAAGGCAAAAATTAATGCTGTACAGATGCTTTTTTTTATGTTTGTCTTCATTAATTATAAAAGCATTCCTAAGTATATAAGAAATAAACAATAATGTCTGTCACTGTCTCTGATAATGCCATCTGGAGAACAGCATCAGCCATGGCATTTCTAGGCAGTGCACTCTTTATTGACCATATAATATATATAGAGTTTTCTATCAGTATATTATATTTGAATCAGCTAGAGATATGTATTGGTTTGTTTTCCTGCAGCTTCTTCTTGTCCCAAAAACTCTGGTTAAGTCTTATTGCTTGTTTGTATTCTTCTTTTTTTAAAGTTGCTGGTTTATTCCAAGTTTGCGGTAAACTACTTCTTGGTTCTATTTTTTCTTCACTAATAAAAAAAGTAAGACGTGCTGCATGCTTGCATCTACCAAGAAGACCAGCCCTGCATGAGCAAAAGGCGTTAATCATTTTCCATTGGTCATTAACCTGAAAAAATAATATATGGCCATTGACTTAATATGTTTATGTTGATTCTTTTATCAGTTCCCTTACGTTATATGTTAATGACAGCAAATCTTTCTTCTTTTGCAATAAACATTAAAGAGATTTTTAAAATTTTTGCATTAATATTTTTATTTTAAACATAAAACCCATTTTTATAAAAATGTATCAGTACAAATACATTTTTATAAAATTAAATTTTAATTATATTTTAATTAAAAAATGACTAAAAGAGATGTAATATAGATGATTAGCTTTCCTTTGGGCAACTTGTACTAGAATTTGTTATCTAGATTTATGTACAGTATGTGCATGCGTGGAATACATTTACCAAAAACTGTATATTTTTAATATTTTGAGTAACTTTATGAAAATGGCCTGTTTATTTTAATTTTTTCCCTGCTCTAATGTATTTTCTACATTTTGTACAAAAAAAATTATCTTGAAAAGTGACAGGAAATAAAATTATTTCTTAAAACTATGTTCATTGCACTATGTAAGTACTTGTTTGTAACTACATTTTTCAAATTTCTACCACACAAAGAGTATTGCACTTAATTTTTTAATTGAATTTTCTAATTATTTATTATAAATTTTCTCAAAATTTGACTCTTTTGTATCTTTCATTCAGTTAATGTGTTTTGAACTTTTTAATGAAATTTTAGAATTAAAAAAATTTTCAAAAAATATAGCAGTTTTATTAATTTCATGTAATTAAGGATTATTCTTGGAGCCAGAATTATAAAGCTCCTGTTATGATATGCTCCTGCCAGAGTGAAACATCAAGCTAATGTGTTATAAAAGAGAAAATTGGCAAAGTTAAGTTTAACTTAAAAATGAAAAATAATATTAAAAAAATGTTGAGAGCATTGATCATCTTATTGTAGAAATTTGAATTATTTCCAAGTTTTCTTCCCTGGAATGTTAGATGTCAAAATTTTGAATTTTCCAAAATATTTGTTATACTATCAAGAAAGAAATTGATATAAGTAAAGAATTAATCCAAATAAATGAGGATAAAATCAGCAGAATAAGTGAAATAAAGTATCTGGGAATAGTTATGGATGGAAATCTCTGCTGGAAAAGACAGATAGATAATATTGCCTTGTCTCTTGCCAGGTTCACTGGAATAATAAAAAATTCAGGTATCAAATGTGATCAATGCTGTTGATGGACTGATAATAGGCAAATAGACAGCAAGTGTACAGTTGAAGAGAAGTAAGTCATGTCCACAATCTAACATTCACCAATTCCTTGACTATTTGTTAGATACAGTTTAGGTTAAAAGTATTACAGTATTTGTATGTGTTGAATATATATAGCAAAGCTTCTATGAATTACTAGAGGGGCTTTGCTCCCCTGGCTGCCTAAAGTGACTAAACTCCCTGCTCACTTTGTCCACTTGTTTCCAATAGAGACTATTTATAAAGTTTAAAAAATGTATATATCTTCATTTGCTTAATGCCAAGTGAAAATTCCATAAAAGTTCTAACAAAACTATTAATACTAAATTCTGCTATATAGTTACAGTAATTAGGTATAGGTTTTGCTTGTAGATTACTGTACAATGCCTGGTAGAAAAAGGACAAAAAAATAAGGATGTCACAAAGGATAAAGCAGAGTTTTTACTTACCCTAAAGCTACCGATTGCTTGTTTAATCTGTGGTTAAAGTGTGATTGTTTAAGATAAGAAGTCATATTTTATACTATGTATAGACTAATAGTTTTAATTTTTGCTTGTGTTGTATGTTGTTAATTTTTAGTAATTTTTGTTTTTACTTACCATATACTATTTTCAAACATCAATTATTGAAATGTTCTAATTCAGTTATTAACCCAAGGAAAACCAGTTAATGAGTCCAAAAACTCTAATTAAAAAGTGTTGCTGGGAAATAAAGATATTAGTCTTCAAAGAAATAACACGTAAATGTAATTTTTAGTGAACAACAGGTACTGGTTCAACATTTTCAGCCACAATTTATCGGCCTTTATCAGCAAGAATACAAAAACAGTTCTATTAATCAAACATTGCAGTGTTCCAATGTTTGAACAAGACAGTGACACATAGTTACATTGTAAAGTACTATATTATTTTTCCGACTTTTCCAACGATTATCGACACTACTGTGTGCCGGAAATAGCCATTCCCTAATGGGTACTTTACGCGGATTCGCGTTAGTGTGCCAGGCCTGGACTTTAAGCGTGCACCGAATTAAATAATGACAAAGTTTGTCAATAACAAAAATCAAATATTTAATTAAACTTCTAGTAATAAACTATATACAGTATTTAGTAAAAATCAAACAATAATTTATTCAATGAAATTCAACAAGAATCAACCCGACAAAACTCAAATCAATCTATTTCTAACTTAATTCTATTCCCCTTTGGAAAACACGTACACTGAACCAATATAATGTGTGGTACGATCGACCTCTTCTAGATTCTAGAAGAAGTTCGAAAACGTTTGTTTTTTGTTTCGTCGATCGTACCACACATTATATTGGTTCAGTGTACGTGTTTGATATATAAGTGTGGTGAGTTGTGAGTTTTTTATCCCCTTTGGAATTTGACAAAAATCAAAGACTTAAATTTATAAACAATATTTCTTATAAATTAAAGATCCTAATCGTCACCTCAATATACTAGGAACCTATTTTTTCAGACTCTCAAGACTTTCTATAATCGTCGATCCATAAATCGAATAACTTCAAAATCGCCTTGGAACTATTTGATCCTATCGGACACCTCTCTCAATCACTGCTACGAAGCTCACCAAAGCTCGTCGCTATCAGGAATTCACCTCGTTCATCTTCACTTGAGACTTGGGATTCATAGTGTGAGGTGACGTCACAATTCTGAATGAGATCACTCTCCTCATTTACATACTTAACGCTAACAATAAACTTTTTTCGTTTCTCTGGCAGCCTATTTACGACAATTACTCGTTAACCTTTTACATTATTCTTTTTCACAATTTTCGGGACGTTTTTATTCTTTAAAGTTTAGCGAGTCCCTAATTCGTGCTTGTGGGGTCTCCCCCCTTTTCTCGGTGCGGACTTACTTTTTTCCGCTCGGGAAGCGCAAGTGTGCGCGAGTTTTTCTACGGCGCTTTTCTTTCGTCGGTGAGTTGGTTTTTCTTTTATTTTTAAGTTACTAAGGTGAATGGTGAGGAAACCTTTGTCCTAACAAAACATAAGCCCCAAACAAAAATAGAATAATAAGCAAAATAAAAGTAAATAAAAATAACGCTCGGACTTTGGTTCCTTACAACATCATAAATAAATAAGCAATATTTTTACAAGGTATAATTTAAAAATAAAATTAAATTTTGTGGAAGTCTAAATAATATTTCCAGGCTTGTGGTACTGGAATACAATCTTGAGTTGATGCAATTTTCATTCTTGTCAGCTCTATAAATTTCTAAGGCCTCTAATGATTGTATGTCATGTCAGTCAACATTGCAATAAAGAAAATAAATATAACAGATTTGCAGTTATTTCTTAGTTGACTGACTACTAAACATCTTTTATGATAAGCTGTTACAGAAGCTGAAGTATTTTTGACAGTTTTTAGGAATTTTTGAATATATTTTTAAGTCTTTGAGAATAATTGACCACTTTATTTTTTTACAACATGTAAACTTTTAGTTTGGTAACTTTTGAGTTAAAGAAGCAGCACCTGCAAATGTAATACTCTGACTTTTGTATCAGGCTATAATAAAAGGTGTGGAAAATTAGGAAAGTTTCTGTAAGTGAGGTCATTAAATTTCATTGTATTTATGCTACTTTATTTTTATGATTTCACAATACTAAATAATCTATCAAACAAAATTTATGTTTACAAAATATTAATAATATATGTATTTTTCTTTTTATTTAAATAGTGTAATGATCGAAATTTTCATTTAGTATCAGAATAATAATAATATCAAAATAGTAATTTTAATTTAATTATTATTTATATGAAGTATTTTGATCAAGTTTAATGATTTTAAAAATTCTTTTGACAGTTTAAAAACTTCTCTTTTTAAATGGAAGCCTGATTATGACAGTGCTGCAAATGAATATTCAAAAGCAGGTAAGAATTATATTTGAAATAAGTCAAGTCTTGATAATAAAAAAAATAGTAAATTTTATGAATTTAGTTCATAGAGAATATTAATAAAATACTGCATTTCTTCGGATCTAAGCCAATGTAATTCCATTTGCTTTGCTCACATTATCTGTTTGCCCAAGTGTGCATTTACCTTGCAGATGCACATGACTGAAGTGAGAATAACAAGATCAGATAAGCCTAAAGTTTGTTAATTTACAGATAATCAGTTATTCACTGCTTACTATTCTGCAATTTGGCACACTGGCAAGCTTTTTTGTCAAACATAAGACTTAGAAACATTAAAATGTGAATAAATGTGCATTTTTGAATTATGGAAATACAGTATTGCATATTTACTGAACTTTATACAGTCGACCCCATTATAACACTGTTGATAATTCCGTTTTATATGAATTCCATGTTGTACGAGTCACTTAGATTTTACAAATATGTGAGCCATTCACAGCCCGGCGCACGTATTTGTAAAATCTAAGTGACTCGTACAACATGGAATTCATATAAAACAGAATTATCAACAGTGTTGTTGGGGGGTCGACTCTATATTATTTATTTTATTTTTTTCCTCTATTAATAAATACAATAAGTACATAAATATTTAAATCATTAAGCATCATTAAACAAAGCCAACTCTTCTGGTATTAAAAACATTTTTACTTATCATAGTTTATAAATTTCTGTTCAACTTCAGCTAAATTAAATAAATTTTGTACCATTTTAGAATAATAGAATAAATACAAAATAATATAATTGAAACTGGAATTTATGTAATATTTCGGAATTGTTTTATTAAAATAAAGAAAGAAATGTGTTGTGCTTCATAACAAATAAAAATTTATAATTAACTGTGGAGCTCTTACTTACCATTATGTAAATATTCTTGTCCATGTGCAGTACTTTCAGGATTTAAATGTTTAATATAATTCTGCAAAATAACATGTGCTTGGAGCAGATTACAAGTAAATAAAAAGAATCTGCAATTATTGCATTTAGTTTTATATCTGTAAATACACAACACTTGGTCACAGAAAAGTTTCTACTCTTATATGGTGTTAAATGAGTATGAATTGAATTTAGATGATTATTTTATAAGTTGAAAGTTTAATAAGACAAACTAGTAAAGTCTTCTTGCTTGTGCCAGCATATTATTGTCTTTAAAATTGATTGCAATGCCTTTCTTGTACACACTATAAATTTTTAGCTTTTTCAGATTTCAAACATTTACTCAGTTTTTTTGAACAAAATAATAGAGAGGCTTGGTAAAAGAGTGGATGTTTTTCATGCTTTATTCCTGGACTAAAGTAAATGCTTCATAATATGGCTTCCTATGACCCCATGATTGTATGCATATTCTGCTGCACTATTGGTAATGTTATAGGATGTGTTAATCAATTTTAAAGACAATAATATGCTGGCAAAAGCATGGAAGACTTTACAAGAAGTCCACCAATAATCCAGCAATAAAGTTAACAGTCATAAATTCTGTCGAATCAAGAGAAGACAACTGTAAAATTTAAAAAACTTCCATTTCGGCAGTTGATTTCATTTCCAAATGTAACCTGTTGATGGTAATTTATGATTACAAAAAACATTAGTTTATCTTTAATAAAATATAAACTATTTTATTTTTAACTCCGTGATTGTAATTTTTGTGGACTGTCAACTGGAGCGAACGACGGATGAACAAACGGAAACAAAGTATTGTTAAACGTTGTAATTTTATATTTTTATATTTTATTAAATGTAATACCGTCGGCCATGTTAATATTTATTATTTTCTTCAAAAAATTAGTTTATCTTGTTAAACTTCCAACTTTACTTTTAAAATTGCTGGAGTTTGGTTTTGTAATTTAGTATTTTAGTAAATTTCATTGGGAATTAATAGATTGCAAAAGAAAATTTAGTTCAAAAACTTCTGCTAGGGGATGCTGATATCATGACATTCTCTAACTTTAGCGACAGTGTCTTGTGTTTGCAACATTTATGCAGGATGGTATGCCCCTCCCCATATTGGCTACAATGCAAAGTAGGTTTTGTGCCAACATTTCACCCATTGCTGGATGATTAATTGCTTGTTTCCAATTACCTATCTACCATGTTATCCAGATCTGAATTTATATGATTTCTTATTGTAGAATCATTCAAAGAATATGGTTTATCATGGAAATGTTACAACTTTGGCAGGCTTAAAGAATCATATTACACTGCACATGCAAAGCATTACTTGAGAGTAATTCAGCTGTAGAACAAATGTTCATTGTCTTTGAATTTTACACCTGAAAAATGGGGTAGACATTGAGTAACATTCCTTACATCAGTAAACAGCCTCTACAGAAGGCATATCCCTTGCAGAATGAATAAATGCATTTTTGTTGTTTTGTTTTTCATATTTTCTTGCAAATTTCCCCTAGCAGAAGTTTTTGAACAAATTTCTTTTGTAAAATCATTTTCCACACCCATTGCTTAGTCTGTATACAAATTTTGATGTCAGTCATAAAGCAGCTAACATACTAAGAAACTTTTTAATGAAATAATAATTAATTTTTATTCTAAAATGTAATGAATGAATAAAGTGCTTTCATTGAACTTTGAATTTCTTTTAATAGATTATAATTACATTAATTATCTAGTTGTGAATTGATACAGTCATTATTTATAGAATTTAAGCAAACATTGTTTAATACTTTAATTATATCTATTCATAGCAACTTGTTTCAAGACCGTCAAGGCATACGAGCAGTGTAAAGACGCATTAATGAGAGCTGCTGATTGCTATGCAAAAAACAGATCGTATCCTTCTTACAAGGGTTTATGTGCATTTAAAAATTCTTTTATTTCAGATTATTTCTTAACTAAATGAAAGATATTTTTCTGCTGCTAAGTAAGTAGATTTTATTAAATAAATTTTAAAAACTGTCTTGCTTTTTACTATATCGGCACCTTCTTTTTAATAGGAGTTATGAACAAGCAGCATTCGTCTGTAAAGACATGGAAGATTATCCAACAGTGATTCACCTGATTCAGAGGGCATGTCAATTATTTCGTGAACATGGAACTCCCGACACTGCTGCTATAGT
The DNA here is from genome assembly GCF_000671375.1 of Centruroides sculpturatus. Taxonomy (NCBI): domain Eukaryota; kingdom Metazoa; phylum Arthropoda; class Arachnida; order Scorpiones; family Buthidae; genus Centruroides; species Centruroides sculpturatus. The sequence goes on along the minus strand of NW_019384621.1, from coordinate 1,040,479 downwards.
GTTAGAAAAAGGTGCTAAGTAAGTTTCTCCATAATGATGATTATATAATCTACTTAAATATATATAGTTCTGCAAATTTTAAATGTTTAATATTTTTAGAATGGTGGAGAATAAATTACCTGATAGAGCTATTGACCTTTATAATAAAGCAGCCGAAGTAGCTATGGTAAATTCATTAAATTTTAAGATCTTATTTTCTACAGTGAAACCTGCTAGATTATCTCTTTTACTAAATAAAAAATTTAAGTTTTAAGCATGTTTTTTATAATATTTTTTAATAAAAAATAGTTACGTAACAATTTTGAAAGTGCACTGTTTGCAACTCTGCTTCTTTCTTTTATGATATTTATGCTGTTGTTTGCAATATAAAAGTTTACCTTAACTTTGGACAATGTAAAAGCTACAGATTACTGAATACTAATAAGTAATTCACAACAAAATATAGTCCGAAGATAGGCATAACATGTTACAACCTTAATTTAATTACTCTTACAAAATTATTATTATATACAGTCGACCCCCCTATAACGTACGTTCCTATAATGACAATTCCTATAACGTAGCGAAAAAATTGTAGCAACTTTCGTATAACGTACCTCCTATAACGTCGTTTCGCGACAAGATTGATAGAGTCTGGACCAATAGTGGATGAGCAGCCGAACTACTTTCCTCCGACCCTGCGCCACGCTACGGAGCGGCTAAATTGAGTTTGCTATCGTCTGTTTAGTATTATATATAAATTATATATAAATTAGGTACTGTACATATAATTATATATTAATTATATATAAATTAGGTACTGTATATATAATTATATATTAACTTAATTTATTGTAACTTTATTATAATTATATATATGCTTTCTGCCGCCTGGCAACACGCTACGGAGATTTTAGGCTAGTAAGTTGAGTTTATTATCGTCTGTACAGTATGTAAATTAGGTACCGTAAGTCTAATACAGCACTAATTTTATACATTTCTTGTGAAAGAAACACTTCTTATTCAACGGCCATAAAAATTATTTATATTAATGATGTCTCCAAAGGTCAAGTTATTTTTATGCAAAAAATTCGTTATTAGAAATTGCAGCCACCGTTTAATGTGCTGTTCCGCGATGAAAACCAGCTTTAAGCAACGGCGTAGTCGAATGGTAATTTTTTGTTTATAGCATAGTTTATACGGATTACTCCCAAAAAATTATAAGTGTTTTGGAAATGTTGAGTCGAATTAGTCTAGAATCGGTTAATTTTATAGAAGAAAACCTTTTGAACAGCCTTAGTCCGTAAAGTTCCCACCTCGGCTGGGATTGGATATCGGGCTGCGATTGGATCATGTATTTAATCATTCCTATAACGTAAAATTCGATTAGCGTGGAACGTATCTAAGCGTTATAGGGGGGTCTACTGTATTACAATAATTCATGTTAGAAGGTTGCTTAGCTTTGGCAATAATTCAAAGTTATGGTGAACTGAACTATTTGTGTAGTGTAATTGTGCATGCTTATGATTTATAGTTTGTAATATTTTTGTAAATATAAAATTAAATCTATCTCATATAACAAAGCATATCTTTGAACGACTGGTTCCATTAAAAATTAGAAAATTCTTGAATCTTTGCTATTTTTATTACCCACCAAAAGCATGAAAATTATCATAAATTTATTATTGTTTTATTTATTATTGAAAATATAAATGTTTTGAAGGGACTTGGCTCTAGCTTTGGATGAAATTTAAATTATACAGTATAAAATATAACATAAAATTCATTAGCTTGAAGAATAGCAATACTTGCTCAGATTTAGAAGTACAATTTTTTTTCTTTTGTGAGAAAAATATTTCATTTATTGAATACTTTTATTGCATTTTATTTTACTTGATCTATCAAATATTTCAATTATTAAAATGTTCAATTAAATTGAAAAAAACACATGAAATTTGTAATTTTATGTTGTTGTGAATGAGATTTTTTCCTAAAACATTAAAGTTTAAACGAAACGTCTTTTGATATTTAAATGATGAGAATGATTCTTTAGAGTTTTTCTAACAAGTTAGATTGCCATTTGTCTAAATTCTCTCCATTAATATTCAATTATTGTCACACTAATCTTTCAAAGTTCAAATAATTGTTCCTGACTTTGAAGGATTAGTTTATTACTTATGTAGAGAAATAAGTAATATTTTTAAAATGTTATACATGGTTTCTTTAGAGAATTTAAAGTATCTCTTAATCAAGTAATCATTGACAAGGGTGAGGATATTGTTGAACGTTTTTCTGTAATATACTATACTTCGCCTTACTTAGTTATCATCATCTAAACTTAAGTTACAGACATTTGAGCATGACTGTTATACACAATATGTAAAATGTTCATTTCATTATTTCTTTATCAGATAATTTTGAGATATTCTTAAGTAAGTTTCACTGTACCACAAACAATTGTACTGTTTTTTTTTTTTTTTTTTTACCAATAGCTAGAAGATCGCCCTCGTCAAGCTGCCGAATATTTATGTAAATCTTCAAGATTATTATTAAAGTATAGACGGTGAGAAATATTTTAAATAAATACACTTGAAGCATTAAAAATAGGAAATCTGTATAAATAACTATTTCATTCTAGTTATGATGAAGCAGCAGAAAACATGACAAGGGAATATGAATATAATCTGCAAGGAGACAATCCGGCCGCAGCTGGAAGATTAATAGTTGCTCTTGTGTTAGTCCACTTGACAAGAGAAGATTATGTTGCTGCCAGTAAAATCTACAAAGAAGGAGGAGGGTAATTTATTTTTCAATATTAAGTTTAGGCACAGATTGATATATATGCTGATGTCATCATTTAGCACAGGATAAAATTTTAATTAATTTAATTACATTTTATAAAGAAAGTTTTTGTTTATAACACTTCTAGAGAATTTAATAACTTGAGTGGTAATCACACTTTACTTTTGCATTTGTAAGTTATGATTGGTATTGTGTGCAACTTAATGACAATTTTACTTGTTATTAGCATTTACAATTTTTTATAAAACCCATCACAACCCTCAAAATTCAGCTTTTTGCCATTTTATAATAATTAAAAATATAAAAGATTTTTAATAATAAAATATCATAACAGATGCCACCACACATGGAGTTTTAAATGTTGCCAATTAAGTTAAGCAACTCATTGCTGGGTTTTTTCATAATGTTGATACTGTGAAAGATGACAAAGAAAACTTTCTATACACTTTGACATTTTTAGCACCACATTCTGACTTGCAAATAATTTCTACTTTTTTGTAAACTGAGAGGCATTTTCTTTTCTTTATACACATCTTTCTTATAGAAGGGTTTGTTTCTAACTAAAGTATACAGTAATTTTACGATCATAGTGGTGATTAGGTAAATTGGCAGAATAGGGCAGAAGCTGGTCAACAAAGAGAGGAACGATCTCCACAAAAAAAGTTAAGTGATAAATAAGCTTGTAATCCATGCAGGTCATAAAACTANATTTTTAATAATAAAATATCATAACAGATGCCACCACACATGGAGTTTTAAATGTTGCCAATTAAGTTAAGCAACTCATTGCTGGGTTTTTTCATAATGTTGATACTGTGAAAGATGACAAAGAAAACTTTCTATACACTTTGACATTTTTAGCACCACATTCTGACTTGCAAATAATTTCTACTTTTTTGTAAACTGAGAGGCATTTTCTTTTCTTTATACACATCTTTCTTATAGAAGGGTTTGTTTCTAACTAAAGTATACAGTAATTTTACGATCATAGTGGTGATTAGGTAAATTGGCAGAATAGGGCAGAAGCTGGTCAACAAAGAGAGGAACGATCTCCACAAAAAAAGTTAAGTGATAAATAAGCTTGTAATCCATGCAGGTCATAAAACTAAATAACCCTTTCTGTTTTATCTTTTTTCCAAGAATTTCTTACTACTTGAACAATTAAGAATGTTTGTGTGTTTGCCTAGCTACTGAAAATCTGCTTGGTATATCTGCGAAGTACTCTTGTTATAATTGTGAGAAAATGAATGGAAATATGCATAAATTAAAATTCTTATGGCATTTTGCTTATTATAACTGTGAACTCATTACTGTATATCTGTGTTTGACTGTATTTGCTTATTAATAGCAATTAGTACAAGAAATTTTTTATTTTCACACAGTATGTCAGAGTAAGTTTTCTAGTTTAAGACAACAGTCATAGCAGCTGCTGTTGCTTGTCTGGCTAAAAATTAAAAAGTAAAATTTCATTTTATAGACAATGTTTGTTTTTCAAATTGACAAGAGGTGAAAACAAGCAACAGTAGATTGAGTTATGATTGTTTAGACTATGCATTACAAGAATATGTAATATAAGTAAATACAGTCAAACCTCAGTTTATGAACTTAATTCATTCTGAAAGGTGATCGGAAACCTATTTGTTCCAAACCGAAACAAATTTTCTTATAAGAAACATTGTAAAAGGGATTAATTCATTCCCGACCTACAAAACCTTTTCTTACGTTTTTGCTGTATATGCCTAAAGATGCAATATAATAATATATTATCTAAATAACCATCCTTGATGAACCTTTATGTTTGACTGGGTCCTTTTGTAGGCTAATTTGGTGCCTGTTAGACCCGCTATTTCCAGTCAATATATATGTTATTACAAAATGGGAAAGATAAATCTGACGATCTTGGAGCCCCGGGTGTGTACAGTGTTCAAGTGAGGGGTAACAGGTTCTGGGAGAGACTTGGTATACATCGGTTCCACCAAACTTTCAGTTCAACAAAGGGTCTGGGAGTACGACATTGACAACAAATGGCACACCACCGCCCTATCCACTTATGCCACTGACCCAGAAGTGCATGCTGACCTTCCTAGCACCAGGCTGATAAAAAGGGACTTTCACACCAACCACATCAGGGTCCTGCAGGTCCTAGAAATATATAAGGCTGGCTTGACAAGCAGCTGCATCAATTTTAAGGATGTTAACTCATTATCGTACGCCTGGCGTTACTTGTGTTTGAAATTTTGATTGCTAATGCACTTTGATTGTATATCATTTACTTTTATACTGGTCCCACAAATAATAGACATACGTGTTGCCCTATGTGTATATTTTGGATTTCATGCATTCCCGCCGACACTTAAATTTTGGTTGGTTGTTATGTTTCAAAAGTTTTTAAATTTAACATTTTAGAATCTGTTCTATTCCAACCATCAAATTTTGGAATTCGTTCTTACTCTAACCTGAAGCAGACCTTGAGTAAGGTCGAAAAGATTCATTGAACGATTTATTAAATAATTTTTGTTACCGAACATAAAGGTTCATCAAGGATGGGCTGATAATTAGTTGGAAGATAACTCGATATTATTTATATCTATTTTATATACTGTATATATATTAAAAGCAAAATGTTCTATTACTATCATGAGGATGTATGTTTGTTTGTTTGCTATACACTCCTATGCTGTTGACCAATTGCTATGAAGCTCTGTAGTTATGTTCAAATACTTCTAATTTAAATAATGACATTCACACACCTTAAAATATTGATTGCATTTATATAAATCAATTAATTTTTATTTACATTTGATTTTCTGAGTTATGTATAGCATCATCTATTGGCAAAAAAGTTAATTAAATATATTCTTACAATAAAAGGATATAATTGTAAAATATATATATTATATCACTGAATTACTGTGACAGGTAGCATGTAGCATTTGGCTGTGTGGAGTGTAGTAGTGTTTTGCCTCTGTACATCATACTTTTCCTGTTAGCAATAGAGTTGTTCCAATTATGTGTGTAACTCTGTTCAGGGGAATTTTCATACTGAAATAGCATTACTTATGGTACAAATTGGAAGTTCATATGTGGTTAATTTGGTTTTCTTTCTCTTATGATTTCCATGTTTGGTCCTGACTCATCTGTCTAACTCTGTTTTTAAGGTTTCTAACCTTTGTAGAGACGGTTAGTCAGATATGGCTCTATCACGATGTAGTGGAGAATAAACGTGGGAAATTTTTTAAGAATTTTCCCACGCATTTTTCTTGTTTCCATTTCGGAAAAAAAATTTTTAAACAGTTATGTCTAGTAAAGAAAAAGTTTACTTTATTGTCACATAATTCCTTTTTTGTGTGAATTTTTTTCATGGTAATTTTTGGCGATATTCGCAAAAAAATTTTGTGGATATAGATGTCGTTCTGCAGTGCCATGTGATCACCCTTGATGGGTATATCCATTGATCATTGCAGAGTGGTTAAGGATGGTCAGAGATGGACATACGACTGGGAATTTATAGGTCTACAGTTTTTCCAAATTACAGCCCAATAAGTATACTCCAGTAACTGAGTGGATAAAACCACCAAACACCATTAGTTGGTCGTGGATTGGTATGTGGCCAACAGACTGGCCAAATGGAGTTTTCTAGGTTTTCTTTGCATTAGTAACACTTCAATCACAACTCTACATAAACATCTTTCCAATATGGCTCCTTGGCAGATCACTTGTGTCATGTTGTCATAACCAAATAAACCAAACTAATTCTAATGAGCGATCATTTATTGTAACGTCATCATAATGCCAGGCTGCAACTTTTTGCCTCAATGTTCTCAATTTTTTTAATGATAATTTTGTCCCTGTACGTCATACTTTTCCTGTTAGCAAGGAAGTCATGTCAGTCATATATCTAACTCCGTTCGGGGAAAAATTTTGAATCAAAGTAATGTTACTTCCATTCTAAACTAGAAGTTTGTATATAGTTAATCTGGGCCTCTTATCCTAAGCTTTCCATGTCTGTCGTAAGCTTTCATCTATCTTAAGGCTGTTATACACGGTAAGGAAATCCTTTGAGGATTAACCGTGATTTTTTTTCTATCTATCCATTTTTAAATAAAAATAATTCGTTATACGTTGGGAGATATTTTAATAAGTTTTGTAAATTACTATGTTTGATCCAGCCAGTTATATCCGAGTTTTTTTCGTCTGTTAAGCACATCCTTTGAGGATTTCCTTACCGTGTATAACAGCCTTAACTCCTTTCTCAAGATTAATTAAGGAAGGACAGAATAGATAGGTGATGTCAGTGGGAATATATAGGTCTACAATTTTTTTCAAATTGCAGCCAAATAATTTTTCATAAACGCAATATTTATGAGAACACACTTTTCAAGTGTATTTTCTGAAGAAATAGTTTGTATATTAATATGGAATTTTTTAAGTTTATAACTACAGAATGATTAAATGAAAGCAGAACTTCACAATGTTGTAAACTGTTTGTAGCATTGCCAAACTCTTTAAGCTATTGCTTCTGGGTTTTATTTCTTCTTGATAACCCATTATTTTTACAGTTATTTAAAATTATGTCAAATAAAAACAATGGTTAAAAGTTTTTTTCTTGTTTAGTTATGTTGAGCGTGAAGAAACCATGGTGTTGAACAGTTTATTAGATGGTTACGATCAAGGAGATGCTGAACAAATGTATTATGCTTTAAATCATCCTTTCATTAAACATATGGATGTTGAGGTAAATTTTATAAACATAAGTTTATTACATAAATAAATCTTAATTTGAATATATTCAGTAAAGAGATTGCATTTGATGTAAATAATAGAACCTTCTTTAATTGTACAGTACTAAATTTATAACTTGAGAGTAAAAATTACATATTTGGGAACTGTAATATATATATTTTGATGGTTTTATTTTACTAATTAGTATGCAAAGCTTGCTCGTTGTCTTCAGGCAAGTTGCATGAGTAATCAGTCGACCACCAAAGCACAGGACAGTGCCGTCACAGAAGTTGGTGGATCACAAGACGACCGACATTCGGATGAAGAATTTTCTGGAGGATTACTGTAAATTCTTAAAACTGTAAACATCTTCACTTCATTCTAATAATATTGACTAATATATATTTGACCTGAAGTATTCTACTTAGTGAATCGATCGTCTTACGATTAACTTATCAAAAATGCATACAGTACGACAATACTTTTATAATGTATTCCTACTGAGTTTGTCAAAATGACTTTCTGACAAATTTCTATGATTGAGAGGCAATCAAGATTCCATTTTAACAAAATTGTTTTATGTTACATAGCTCTCTATTTGTTGTTTATATAATTATTATTGCAACATTTTTGTTGCTTTGTATGATTATTGTATATTATATAGAGAAGTAAATGTATTAAATTAAAGTTATTTATTAAATATAAAAAAATTATTGTACTAAATGAATTGTATGTTTTATGCAGGTCATTTTATCAATTTTTAGGAATGATATTATTTTCCAAATTAGTTCTGACATTAGATATTGTTCATTGTAAAGAAATTGAGAGATGTATTTATCTTAAATAAATAGTAATTATTGTTGAAGAAAAATTCTGTGAGCAGTTAGTTCTGTTATGCACAGTCCCAATAGAGGGTTCTTGCACAATTAGGAAATATCCTGTTTTGAATTTGGTCTGGATTTTCACTGATACTTTGAGCCATACTTCATTTATTTTTATCCAAATAAATATATTTAACTCTTGTAAAACTATTTTTATTGGTTTTGTTAAAAGAGTTAAATATATATATTTGAAATACAAGTCTAAGAGGAATAATTTTTAATGTATTGTTCTATACTTTACATAAAAATGTTAGTTTTGCCACACAATGTAAATCCAGTTTGGAACAATTTTGCATCACTCAAAGGGTAGTTTTGTCCAACTTGGAGCAGCAATTGAAAGAATTCTTAGCAATTTTCCAGTCACAATTATTATTCAAGTGATATGTAATCGTGTGAAACTGTAAGAGAAATCTTGTTGACAATATGAAAAATGAGAATCTGTTCTTAGATGGAATGTATTGTGCTCTGTAAATGCATGATGCAGAGTAAACTTTAGGATGTACAAAAAAACTAAGAAGGGTTGGTTACAACATGGTTGTCAGATTTCGATAATATTGTGCGTGACAAGCCTTGGTATGAATATTAAGTATAGGAATGAAGCACATTTCTCAAACATTTTAAAGAAAATTAAAGTTAAAAATTTCCGAGACTTATGCACAAGTTTTGCAGAACATATCATCAAAGACTGTGTGGTTCAGTGGGAGTGCCTTATATTTGTGAGCTTTCTGGTTTATTTTCACAAGCAAGATTTTTTCAAATCAATGCAATTTTTACATAAAATAATTGTAATTTACACAGATTTATACAGTAGCTATTTATTTTCTACTAAGAACGTGCATTTTTCACTTTTAGACAATTCATTTTCAAAATTGCTATGTTAAAAATAATGCTTATTTTTAAAACGCAAATAATTATTTTGTAGTTTATGATTTTATTATTATTATTAAGTTATAACTTTATGTCTACTATCCGCTTGCTTTTTTAGTCATACATTGTTTATATCATACAGTATGATATAAACAATAAGAAACTTAAGAAGTGACATTGAATGGTGATTGTTTACCATCACATGTAACAATTCAATATGATACAGAGCTTTAGTAACAACTAATAACTTTTTGAATTTATGTAATTGCTTAAAAAGCCCAATTGTTTGATATTCCTCCTAAATATATCATAAAATATTTCAAATTTATTTTTAACAGAAGCAATTCTAAAATGGAAATTTCAAAGGATGAAAAATGCATGTTTTTAATAGAAAATAAATAGCTACTGTATAAATCCACGTAAATTACTCTTCCACATGAAATAGTTTACAAACAGTGTACTCTTTCTTAACTCTTACTTTATCGCTCGGCAGATTCATTGCCATTATCTAGATACAGCTACAGTACCACCATTTATTTGTACTGTTGTATTTAAGCATATTTAAACACGAATTATTGAACGCCAATTATATTATGTAAATGCCAATTAACGCGGTTTTTATTTATTAATCTGATTTAAATTTGACTGGGCGTACCGAAAAACAAATATCATCTTTCCGGCATGTGCATCGAAATGTAATTCAAATAGCAACGTCTTCGATGATTCGTTACATGACGCGATGAGATCTTGGCGCTACTAACTACCAAACCTGTCGATCGGACTTTCTTTGTCACAGGAAATATAGAGAGAGGGCTTGTTCGGTAACCGGAGCAAATATGATGTTCAAAGTTGTGTTCATAACCCGAGGTTTGACTGTACAATTATATTATTTCTTATTAACACAAAATATCACACTTATTTTTTTTACTTTGTATTTTTAATTAATCACACACAATTTTTGTTTATATTTTTTTATTTTACTTGTATAGTAACATAATTATGTTGTAAGTTTTTTTATATTGTAAACCTTCATATTTTTAGTTTTCTTTGATATTCAATGTTGATCCATTCTCTGATGATTTGTGAAATAAGTTGAAAACATTAATGAAAATTTAAAGTTCTTTGGTAGATGACAGTTTATTCTATTAATTAGTTACAATTGAGATAGTTTCCTAGCATTTTTATTGGCCACTGTTACTTATAGACTTATTAACTTCTCTTGTGAAAAAAATGAATTTTTGTGGTTACAAAAAATTCAATTATGTGTGATAATAATTGCACATAATTTACATCCTCATGTAATTAAAGTCAAGTTGCAATCTGTTACAATATCAAATATTCTAACAACAACAAATTTCTTATCTTCTACATACTGAAAAATGTGTTTTTACATGACAGAAGTAAATTCAGCAGCTGTTTGGAAGGATGCAGGGGTCTTCCATGGCATTTGGTTATGGTCGGCCCTGCAATTTTCTCTCTTGGGAAATATAGTAGGAATTGAATTCTGTCTTAGTGTTGGTTGTAAACGCTTCTTCGTATATTTACCCTGTTAATAATTTCATCGTATGTTCTTATAATGTAACAACTATCGAAAAAACAACTCAACTAAAGGTAAGACTGCAGATGTGAATGACGCTGTTGGGATCTTAACAGAGATGTAGAGCATGTCCATAGGAGCCATACCGCTAAATGTGGCCTTCGCGAGATACTGTATAGCCCTCCGAAATAAGCCTAAAGCCTACTTCCAGGCGCTATGGGTAGTCACTCTGCGCGCTCTCCTAAGCTTATTACGTGTTTAACAGACAGTACAACACAGCCATCAGACATTCTGATCATATCTATCGGCAATGAATAAAGAAAAGTCCGACACCCGACCCTTCGTGAGATATTTGCCTCCAAATGTGATATCATCGGCGTCAATAACGTCGCCATCTTGCTTGCAGATGTCATGCAAGTAAGTTAAATGCATTAAGTTTTACTGGCCGAAAACAGTTTTTCTCGTGTACTAGTACTAGTACCTATTCTCCATGCTCCGAGCCAAAGCTCAGTATCGCGCACCTTGACTGACGCTCCGCACGTGGTCGTGCGCTTAGGTGCAGAGCCCGATTTGTGCCAATCGGGCCCCGCGGCACATCAAAATTTATATATTTAAAAATAGTACATGATACAAAAATAAATATCTAGGTATATTATTATTAAAAATATAACAACATATTTCAATATGTAAATTAACTGTTAATTAATTTTGTTATTTAAAGTTTGAGGGGCCCCGCAAAAAAAAAAAAAATCAATCGGCCTCGCACCTATTGGATCCGGCGTTGCTTAGATGCGAGCACCTAAACGTCCGGGTGAAGACTCGACTCACCCCCCCTAAAATTATATACAGTACCATCAAGTACTCCACGAACAGTCAAGTGGGCTACTCGAAGCCAGCAAAGTAGCATGGACTAAATAGTTAAAAGCAATTTTTTTAGCGGTGCGACTCGTGATTTCGGGGTGCTATATCTCGCGAAGGGTCACATTTAGAAGTGTGGTTCCTTTGACGTTTTTGATCCTATAAACATGCTCTATAATTCTGCTGCGGTCCTAACAGCGTCTTTCACATTTGCAATTGTATCCGAAGGAGTTCTTGGTGATTTCGAAGTCTCTTGGTATATTCCTTCTGCACGCATTTTGTAATTCCGGATCTCTTGGAAACGAAAACATAGCGCGTTTTTCTTTACAAGAGGCATAGCCAGTTTTACATCCCGGAACACGGCACTTAGAAGGCATTATTACATCAAAACCAAACGATTTGCGAGCAATTATTTATTGTGACATGGTAACAATGCCGAACTGCAATTTTTAATCATATTTTCAATTTATTTTATTTAAAAGATATGCTCTCCACCTCAAATTAGTACTGTAGTGTCTTTCCCCTGTACAGTATCCTTTTCCTTTAACAATAGAGTCGTGCTGGTCATCTATTAACTGTTTCCATATCTGGTCTCGTCTTTCATCTATATTATGTAATTGCGTTCTCGAGGTTAAGGAAAGACTGACGACAGTGGGTATTTATACGTCTACAATTTTTTCAAATTTAATTTGAAAAAAATTGAACTAATTAATAAATGGGATTCTTTTATTGAACTCTCGATAAACATTGCGATACAAAAAATCTAAGTGACTCGTATAACATGGAATTCATATAAAACGGAATAATCAACAGTGTTATAGGTGGGTCGACTGGTATAGTAGTACTGTTTTTATTATTATTATTTCTGAGCTACTTATTATAAGTAACCTTACTGCTATCAGGACCTGTTGCTAGGATAAATCATTTATTTATCGAATAATTATATATATATTACAGACCAAAAAACGATATGATATACTTATATACACTTTTTTTTTACTCTTTTCGCCCTGTGGGCACTAAGAGGGCCTCTTTTAGCAAGCCCGCAATGGGGCGACCGGATGGTGAGGGACGGAGCTCGAGACATAAATTTATTTAAATATTTACGTATTAAAGCTCTTAGGTACTGTGCGTAAACAGCCGTTGAAACCTAGCAAAAAAGGCGATCTGGGCGCCATCAGCGGGAGTGAAAGGCGTTAGTAAAATTTTAACACGGCTTGGGGGTTGCGCGACCTTACGTTATAGTAATCGTGGCCGCACTGCGGAATAAACGAACGCGCCCATGTAAATAACCGGATAATTTCGTTTCCCAATTAATTAACGCAATGATATAATTTTAATATTAATTACGTACGAGAAAACGTTTTAATCGACGGCAATCTTTTAATTGCAAAACGTAATTAAAACGCATCGGGAACCAGATTAGGCGACGGAAGGTAACCTCGAAGAAGGATTTCGCGTCGTCGACGTCGGAAGTTTTTCGCATGGAGTAGTGAAACGATCTCCATCTAATTTCATCCGGATTCTTATTAATCGTTTTATCGAGAATAAATTAGGAAAATGTTGGGAAGAAGCTGGATATTGTTACTACTAATTTTGCCTTGGACGTTTCTACTCGGACGAGGAGGTAAGCAAATGTGGGAAAATACATCGACGTGGCAATGATCCCGTCCTTCTTATCCGGCATATTTCTTCGCTAAAGCCTCGGTTACGTCTATAATTTACTTAATTATCCTCACCTTCGCCAAAATAAAGCGACCAGCGCCGGTTTGCCGGCTCCTCGTTCGTAATCGTGGCCACAGCTGTTGGCAGATTCCACGTTTTTCCTACGGACGAGTCGGAAAATGCTTACGTCGTTGCTGCTTTTCCCGGATACTAACGTCCAAGAGCGGTAATGTTAGTCTGTGGCCTCCTCCGTCTGCCTGCGGCATTTCTACGGTGTAATGATCGTCTTGTCGAATACCGTGTGAATATTTGTCAGAAGATATGCCGTTCTAGGAATGTGCGTAGCTTCATGCAGACTAGAAACTCGACATGATTCGAGAGCGTGCGAAATATAAAATTTCGTGTGTAGAGATCTGTTCCTCCGGAGTTTCTCCGCCCTCTTCGGCCACGTGCGGCGGCGGTCTCAAGTTGCCGTCTTCCCGCTTGGCGCGTTGAAAATTCTACGACCCTTGGACGGTGGGGCTGCCTTTCTGCACCCGTCCGGCTCGGACTACCCGCGAAATTTCGGTTTGCCGCTCGGATGAGAATTCTGCCGCCGCCGACCGACGGTTTTGCGGCATCGGTCATTTGGTGCGACGTTGATTTTTTTTTTTTTTTCTGTTTGCAAATGCCATTTTATAATGAGATAAAAATTGCGAGGGTGTTACGAAAACTTAACTTGTCTTTGCATGTTCGAAGACAGAATGATACTTTTATAAATGTCTCGTTTGTAAGTTCTCGAGTTGTTTAATAATGTGTATTTTTCTAGTTATACGATATTTGTGTTTCTCCAATAACTAGTTATGTATTTATTTGGATATAATAATTTTTTATGACTTCTTTTACAATTTAATTTTTCAAACGGAGATAGCTCATCCAAATATATTTAATATAAAATGTACTCTTACAAATAAATGGCAGTTGGTGTACATATGTGGCTATTAAATAATTTATGGGCGTTTGGTCTCGTTGCGTGGTTATGCGTCGTCGTCGGGTAGGTTATCTCTGTTGCCATAATGCTTTTATTTTCTCATTACTTGCAACAATCTCGTCGTCGACGAGCGTTAAGTCGGAACAATTTAAAATTGGAAAACTTTTCTTTATAAATGTCAATTAATTCTTACTTTTATACTAAAAATATGAAAATTGCACGTTGATTCTGTATTAAACTTCTACAATTAGTGTACTGCAAGAAAATTCTTGGGTGACGTTAATGCGGACATTCTATATGTTATGTACATACACTTGGCAAGAACTAAACAATGAATATTTTTAAAATTTATTTGTAAGGTGAAGTTTATTAGGCTGAGATTAGAAAATTCTGAAAAGATTTGTAAAAATGTATCGTATAACTTTAACATTATCTAAATTATATTAAGATTTATCCTTATCTCGATGGATATCGGTTTGTTATAAACACTGATTATGGTAAATAAATCAATGCGATGTCGGCAGACTAGTTTGGATAATTTCTTTGCAAAACTGATCAGAAAATTGTAATGATAAGTTGTGAGTTATAAATTGTCTTCCTTAACATTGCTTTAACCAAAATACATGTTTTCTAAACGTTGATCTTATTTATAAAATCTCTTAATTTTTCAATTGGACAGTTTTCTTCTAAAAATTTACTTCATTACAAATAAAATATTTTATTTCTTTTTGCTTTGTTACACACACATTTAAATTTTTCTTTATACTTTCTCAAACATTTGAGCTTTATTTAAATCAGTGTTTTTCAACCTGTGGGTCGTGACCCCCAGGGGGGTCGTGAAGCCTTACACGGGGGGGTCGCGGGTAAAAGAAAAAAACAAGTGTTTGTAGGTCCTACACTACATTAAAAAAACTACAATTTCAGCGAGAAGGCTGTACCTGTTTATTATACAGTACAGTTGGTTTTTTGATTGACATTTAGGTCCGAATGATGGGTGTCGCCTGGGAGGGGTCTGGATGGGTACGGCCCACCCCAGAAAATGATTGCTGAAAAAGTGTTGAGCTGACTTGTAAAAAGAAGTAATAAACAGGTCAACAGCACGCCGAACCCATTGTTATTATAAGAAGGAAGTAACATACTGTACGTGTCTTAAGTTATTGTCGATTCTCCTTAAATTCTCATTTTAGTCAACAGTAATTTCTCTCAACAGAAAGAAAATTAAATACATAATTTTTTAAATCACTGATATAGTTTTAATATGGCCCTAGGGGGGTCGCCAGAATTTTTTAACTTGTAAAGGGGTCACGTATTCAAAAAGGTTGAAAAACACTGATTTAAATGATTAAATAATGGAATTTTGTATGCTTAAATATCAAATCTTTAATGTAATTTATATTAAATTTTATTATGCAAACTATTTTTTTTAAATGTGTGCATGATGTATTTCCAAACTCAACTGAAATGAAATATCCAATGCTCTGTTTTGTAATTTTGAATCACATTATGAGTGACAATTAAAATGTTATTTATTTTCTTAATTTTCAGCATTTGAGAGGTGTTGCATTAGTAAAAAGAAAAAAATGCAATAAATTTATATTTTTTATTAGGTCGCGGTGCGCCGGGTTTTGCTTTAGCGGACGACGTGGACGTGGCCGAAGGAGAAGACGAGGAGGAAATTCAAGTGGAAAACGAACCGGAAACTACTCCCGAAACCGAAGATTCTGTGATATCTACGGGTGTAAGTTTTTTCATATATTAGTTAAAATTTATATCTTTATCAAAGAAATATTTAAAAACTTGTGGAAATGTTGACACAAATTTTTCCACATAAAATATACAAAGCCATCCTCTTACAACTCCTTTTCAAAGGTTTAGAAACTTTGTCATTAAAAGTATGATATTGATATTTACAAGCAAAATACTATTTATACAGAAATCTAACTTTCTATATGTATAAATAGTATTTCTCTTGTAAATAGCATATAAATGTCTTTTAGTGGTTGTAGATTATTTTATATTATAATTTAAAGTTATNTTTTTGTTAAAAAATTAACATTGTGATCAGTGCTACTCAAACCACTACTACCAGTAAGACGACTGACTTTTTTTTTCTTTTCATTTCTATTACTATATTAATAAGTTGCAGGAGGGATGCTCTGTACTCTATACTACAGCATTATTTATCAAATACCACTATATATTAAATTTATCTTAAATACTCAAGGTTTCTTCTCTTATTTGTCTTTTGGGAAAAAACCTTGAAGTTTTTGAAGTTATAATAAACACTTCATTGTGATGTGAAGTAAAAGAGGGAATTGTCACTAATAGAAAAATAAACTTAAATAATTTTTGATACACTTATCATATTATAAATGAACGCAAATGAATTAATTATATGGAAAATAGAAATATATTATAATTAACTATTTCCTATTGTAAAAAACCTGGCAAATAATTCGTTCGATTTAAACTTACATTTTTTAAAAATTAATCGAAATTTCGTTATTCTTTGCTGCAAATAAAATACCTCTTACATTATTCTCAGTGAATTCCAGTATATAAATCTTTTTATATATTGGGTACGAATACTCCCAACTTATAATCTATTTGGAGCGTATTTGTTATCATTAACTATATCAAGTGTTGAAAGCTACTTATTATACTCGTAACGATTGTTTAAATTAACAGAAAAAAAGAATTACTTTAATAATTTTTATATAAAATCAGACTTACATAAATAGGTCAAACTGTAGTTGTAAAAGTAACGTTTAGATATAAATTATTCAATGTTTTTAAATCAGATAAATGAGCGGTTTCTTGCGAAAAATAAATTATATATAATACAAAATTTTAATTATTTTAAAAACTCTATTTTGCCATTCCATCTGTTCTTAATCTAATTTATTCGTTGAACCTTACAAATAATTCTCTAAGTGAAAAATAAAATTTGGTTTCTTGCCATGATCACTAGAATGATATGTTACTTGATAAAAGCGCAATAAATCTGCATGAAAAAAACAATTAACGCCTACGAGCGATGCTTTGTGTTCTATCTTTCTGTATTGATGCAATATTGCATTCTACAGTCTACTCGAAAAAATTGAATAGTAATATAAAAGTTATCTACGTCATTTCCTGTCTCAAATTTTTGCCCCTTAAAATGTGAAATCTCTAAAGAGATGATTCGAACAATGAAAATATACTACTAAATAAATGAATTTACTTTGCATTCTTCAATATAACTTAAAATTATTAGTGAAGATTATTTAAACTTCAGATATTTAAGGTTTGTGAGAAATAAATATGTTTATATGAAAAATATTTTTACAATACAAAGTATTTAAAAATATTATATTAATTAACACGTGTAATTAACGATATTTAAATTTTCCTACGTGTACTTTTAAAAAGTATTTTTTTAGAACAATTAACCTTAATCCAACACGCACATTTCAAAAAGAACTCTGACGTAATATGCGAATATTATATTTTCTTCTCTTATCGTAGAATTATTCGTGTTTCGAATAAATAAACCCTTTCAACAAACTTATATCAACACAATGATATTAGTATTTTTTTAAAGTATATGTATTATATCATAGAATTATATATTTACTTAATGAGATATGAAAGTATGTCATTTTATTGAGTGTTATTAAGTTTTACGTTAATATTTGTTTTTTGTATGACGTCAAATATACAATGTTAAATAAAGAGAAAAATAAACTTAATAATTACATTTTGCATAATATAAATAAATGCAAATAAAACACACATCGAATACACATTACACTGCGTGTTTGAGAAAAAATTACTTTTCCTAAATCCCTTTAATTTATCTTAAAAATCTATAAATAAACTGGCTATCAATATACACTGTAAATTTCAAAAAATGTTTACACAAAAAGTTATGCTATAATCAGAAAATTACAAAATGAATAATATAAAATATGCGTATATCTTATATAAAATATAATGATGTTATTATAAAATTGTAGTTTTGCTTGCGAAGATTACACCGTGAACAGAAAATTTTAATAATTATTTATATTAAAAAATGTCAGTTATT
The DNA here is from genome assembly GCF_000671375.1 of Centruroides sculpturatus. Taxonomy (NCBI): domain Eukaryota; kingdom Metazoa; phylum Arthropoda; class Arachnida; order Scorpiones; family Buthidae; genus Centruroides; species Centruroides sculpturatus. The sequence goes on along the minus strand of NW_019384621.1, from coordinate 1,022,129 downwards.
AACAAGAAAAAACTAATAATTTTCACTAGATACATATAAGATAAAGATTCACGGTTTATTACATCTTGACAAAACTTCAAGGTTTACTGAACACTAATAACTAGCTAGACCTCTACACTTTAAACTAAACATTATATAATATCTGATATATGCTCTGATATATTTGATGAGTTGTATTAAATACGCAGTATTTAATACTATCCATCAAATATATCAGATTTGTTGAGGATGGAGAGAAAAGAAAAAACCAAACCATTCGATTAAGTGGGTGTTTTTTCTTGTATATTTTTCTGGTATGTATTATTATATTCATTCGTTAATAATTGACGTTTTCTAATATAAATAACTATCAACATTTTATGTTCGCGGTGTAATCTTCGCAAGGAAAACTACAATTTTTTATAATAATAATATTATATTTTACAATATAGAATATATGCGGATTTTATATTATTGTTTTTTATAATTTTCTGATTATAGCATAACTTTCTGTGTAACTATTTTTTGAAATTTACAGTGTATATTGATAGCCAGTTTATTTATAGATTCTTAAGATAAATAAAAAGGGATTTACAAAAAGTAATTTTCTCTCAAACACGCAGTATACTGGGTATTCGATGTGTGTTTTATTTGCATTTATTTATATTATGCAAAATGTAATTATCAAGTTTATTCTTTTCTTTATTCAACATTGTATATTTGACGCCATATAAAAACAAATTTTTACCTATATCTTAATAGCCCTCAGTAAAATGACACAGTTTTATATCTCATTAAGTAAATATTTAATTCTACGATATAATGCATATACTTAAAAAAATACTGATATCCTTGTGTTGATATATGTTTGTTTAAATGATTTATTTATTACTAAACACGAATAATTTTACGATAAGAAAAAAAAATTTAATATTCGTATTTTATGGTACAGGTCTTCCTGTAATGTACTGTACGTGTTGAATTTGTTCGGAAAAGAATTCACGTAATGAAAGTATTCGTTCCATAATTTCAATATCATTCATAACACGTAACAATTAATATGCTATTTTTTAAATATTTTGTATTGAGAGAATATTTGTCATATAAACATATTTATTTTTCACAAACCTTAAATATCTGAACTTTAAATATATTAAACTTCAGTAATAATTTTACATTATATTGAAGAATAAAAGTAAATTTATTTATTTGGTAATTTATTTTTATTGTTCAAAAATTTATACTCTCTTCGTTTCATACTACGTTTCTTTTCTTTCTCTGTATATAGAGAGAATACGTTTTTCAAAAAAAAAAATTTGAGACATATAATGACACAGGTAACTTTTATTTTAATATTTAACTTTTCTACGAGTAGATTGTAGAATACAATATTGCATCAAACCATAAAGATAGAAGAGACAAAAATTGCATACTAAAGAGCGTTAAATTTGCTTAATACAGATTATTCGAGTATATATCAAGTAAAGTACTATGGCATAAGACGAAAAGTGAAATTTCATTTAAATGCTTTAAAAATCAATTATCAAGTTTCAACTAACTCTCTCTTGACCTCCAATTCGAAAGCCGATTAAGTAGTAAACTAGTGAACTGCGTGCCCCTCTCAAGCAAACTTCCATGGCATTAGGTTCTTGTCTATTCATGTCTTTTACACAAATTAGTTACTTAAGCAGAAAATGGCTACATATAATTTTTTTATCATTAAAATCACCTTTCTTATAAAATTAATTTTACAAGAAAACAGCTATTCTANATACATTTTTCGGAGAAGAAATTTGAGAAATATAATGACACAAGTAACTTTTATTTTAATATTTAACTTTTCTACGAGTAGATTGTAGAATAGAATATTGCATAAATACAGAAAGATAGAAGAGAAAACATCGCATGCAAAATAGCGTTAATTTTGCTTAATACAGACTATTTGACTGTATATCAAGTAAACTGTCATCCTATGTCATAAGACAAAAGGTGAAAATTTCTTAAAATGCTTTAGAAATCAATTATCAAGTTCCAACTAACTTTCTCTCTCTTGACCTCCAGTTCGAAAAAGCCGATTAAGTAGTAAGCTAGTGAACTGCGTGCCACTCTCAAGCAAACTTCCATGGCATTAGGCTCTTGTCTATTCATGTCTTTAACACGAATTAGTTACTTAAGCAGAAAATGGCTACATATCATTTTTTTAATCATTTAAATTACCTTTCTTATAGAATTAATTTCACAAGAAAACAGCTATTTTAACTAATATTAGAAACATTGAATTACTTTTATATAAACAATACTTTTACAACTACAGTTTGACCTATTTAAGTAAATCATATATTATAGTAATTTCTAATACATTGTATACGTTAGCAATGTTCGTTCTAATGTATTTCCATTTTGTAATAAACAAAGTTGTCTAATATAATACATAAATGCAAAGTTTATAAAATTATTTCCCTTTTAGGTAAACAATCATCGTAGCTTTAGTAAATGGTTTTAAAAAATTTCATATAGTTAATTATAATCAAGTCGTTTCCAATAAATTATTCATATGGTATATATACCCAGTGCACTGAAAAATTTATGAAATTCACTGAATAAAAATTTAACTTCAAATCGAAGTGACTCGTTTCCAGGTTTTTGAAATACGAAAAATAATTAATTTACATGTATTTATTAATCTTCATAGAATTAACCCCTTTCAAATATGAGTAAGATTACAAGTATATTGAATAATACTTAAATTTATTTTTATATCAATGACAAATTGCTTTTTAGTTTACATTAGAATTAAACAGTTTATTATAACTTTAGGAACTTCAAGGTTTTATGAAAACAGATAAGAGAATAAACCATTAGTTTTTTTTATCAAACATTTAATAAGTAATACTATAGATGTAGTGTATAGAACATCACAAATGCGATTTATTAATATAATAACAGAAATACAGAATGTAAGTTCGCTGACTTAGTGGATATTGGGGACTTAAAATTCTACTTCTATCACCAGTGTAAGTTTGCCGACTTTTAGGAAAGGATCGTTAATCCCCTGTCAAGATTATCTCGCGATGTTCGCGTGCGAGTGTGGCAGAGGCGACAGAGATGACAAGTGTGAGAATACGGACGAGGGTCCAGGCCCTCTAATCGTCAGATCTGTTAGACCTGCTCACCTTGTCACTGGATGGCTTAATTTTTAACAGAACCCGAGTGGTAAGATTCTGTGTGAATTGTACATAAGTAACAAATACCAGACTACGAAGGTTATATAATATAAAATCAACAATTTAATTATAGAAGAACAAAATAACAAATACAAATAATAGTACAACAAAACATAAAACATCTGTCTAACTTAAGACTAGGAAGGTTCTTATATATAAGTTGATAATTTGATTATAATTAACAATAATACTAGCAAATAATATAAATACAGTAGACCCCCCTATAACGCTTAGATACGTTCCACGCTAACCGAAAATTACGTTGTAGGAATGACTAAATACATGAGCCAATCGCAGCCCGATAGGTAGGAACTTTACGGACTAAGGCTGTTTGAAAGGTTTTCTTCTATAAAATTAACCGATTCTAGACTAATTCCACTCAACATTTCCAAAATACGTATAATTTTTTGGGAATAATCTGTATAAACTATGCTATAAACAAAAAATTATAGGATTACTTACCGAGTGTTTACCGTTCGACTACGCCCGTTGTTCAAAGCTTGTCTTCGTCGCGGAACAGCACACAAAACGGCGGCCGCGATATCTGATAAATAATTTATCGCAGAAAGATAACTTGACCTTTGGAGACATCATCAATATAAATAATTTTTATGGCCGTTGAATAAGAAGTGTTTCTTTCACAAGAAATGTATAAAATTAGTGCTGTATTAGACTTACGGTACCTAATTTACATACTGTGCAGACGATAATAAACTCAACTTACTAGCCTAAAATCTCCGTAGCGTGTTGCCAGGCGGCAGAAAGCATATATATAATTATAATAAAGTTACAATAAATTAAGTTAATATATAATTATATATACAGTACCTAAAAAAATTTATATATAATACTAAACAGACGATAGCAAACTCAATTTAGCCGCTCCGTAGCGTGGCGCAGGGTCGGAGGTAAGTAGTTCGGCTGCTCATCCACTATTGGTCCAGACTCTATCAATCTTCTCGCGAAACGACGTTATAGGAGGTACGTTATACGAAAGTTTCTACAATTTTTTCGCTACGTTATAGGAACGTACGTTATACAAGGGTCGACTGTACAGATGTAAAACATGAAAAATACATGACTTATATCCTATCGCGAGACTAGGATCTATCCTTTCTACTGAGAGAGAGAGATTTACAATAATCATATTATTTAGTTGTTCATGTTGAAGATAGCTTGTTGTTCTCTTCCTGTAGAGTGGAGTCGGGACAGGTTCGGTAGTTAGAGTCGGAGCGCTCACTATGGCAATTCTGAACGAACTCCCTATGGCAGGTCTGGGGGAACTGCCCCGAGTACCTGAAAACCTGCCTTTTTATCCACATTATCTACACCATCATGATTATCTGAAATGATGTGTCATTAGACCAGATGGGGTGCAAAATTCTAAGATACGAGGCGTGGAGGAAGGATACAAAACATCCTCATTTCTGGTTAAACTGCTGAGTAATCTAGCAGTTTTGCAGGATGTAAAAGTTTTATATCCTTATTAGGTTATGTTTTATTAATTATTCCAAATTTTATCATTTTTAAATATTTCTAAGTGAAATTAAAGTAAATTATTTAATTAAGTTTGTTTAGAGTGAAAAATTATGTAACTCTTTTTAAGAGTACTTCCGGAGTATCACACAAGTATCTTACAAAAAAACCCGTTTATTTTAGCTTAAAAATAAACTTATACTAAAAAACAAATATTTTCTAAACACAATCGACTGGTCAGAAGTCGATGGCTCTTCTAGTTGTTTGTTGTATAGGTGGCTCTGGGGCANTTTATAACAATGTCTGAAATGTTATTAATTTAATACACTTAAGTACTTAATGAAGACTAAACGTAACAAAAAAATCGCATCTAAAATAGTACAGTAGAAGCCGTTTTTCCGGTTAAGACTTGATCCTCTTCCTCTCCCCACGCGGGGGAATTTCGAAAAATCCCTTTTTAGTGTGCATTCCCATGGTATACCCTACTAAAACGCAGATAAAAACAATCGCATCTAAAATAGTACAGTAGAAGCTGTTTTTCCGGTTAAGACTTAATCCTCTCCCTCTCCCCCCGCGGGGGAATTTCGAAAAATCCCTTCTTAGTGAGCGTTTTCATGACGTAACCTAACTGTGTACCAAATTTCACCTCTTTAGGTTCAGAGGTTTGCTCTGGGCGATGATGAATCAGTGAGTGAATGAGTCAGTCAGGACAAGCAATTTTATATATATAGATTAATTAATTATTTTATTAAATATAAATTACCAACAAATCGAAAACATAATTATTGTTATCAAATCATAAATATAAGTCTCGAAATTAATAAATAAAAAAGATTTTAAATCATAATAAACAATAGCTGAATAAGATGTATAAAGCGAATTAGGACTGGTGTATGCGAATGAATTTATTTTCAATGCTTTATTATAAAATATGTAACACTAAAATTATTTTTGTTTTTTATTTATTTTTAGGTACGTAGAAATATTTACATTACAGTTTATTTAAGTTTTTTCCAGTTTTTCCTTCAATTTATCTATACCAATGCACATTTCTCCCATTAAGGACAGGAATAAATTTTTACGATTGCAAACGATGTACTCTCGATTTAATTTTTGATATTTTATAATGTGACACCAAGAAAGTTGACATTGGAATTCGTCAATAAATTGTTCGTCAAGTTTTTGATAACGAGAAACGTAATTCCAGTTTTTATATTCTTGTATTTGGCTTAAAGTTGTGGTTTTTAATTGTTGGTATTTTAAAACTTTTTATATCAAAATTATTTCTGGAGAGGATAATAAAATCATCCGAAAGAGGTTGGAATTCAGCGACTTTATTCCAATCAAAATGAGCGGAAAACTTGTTATGAATCGTTCATCTAATGGCTGATATTGGCAATTTAAATCCCATTTTGCATATTTAATATGTTGCATAATAAATACCATTAGAAATCTGTAATTTTTCCACATGTATTCCCAGTTTAAATTATCTGCGAATTCCAAAATAAACGCGTTACATAAATCGTGTCGTTTACTGATTGTATCCCAATAAATATAATTTTTAAATTGACGAATAGTTTGTTTTTCTAGGGGTGAAGACAAGAAACTTGTCCAGTCAATGGGGGTTGTGCTTTGTCTACAAAAAAGACAAACATTGTTTTTAAATATTATTTGAATTTTTACTTGAGTACATATACTAAATAATATTTGAGTACATTATAATATGAGTACATAATACTTGAGTAAAGTCAATACTCTAGATAGCAATCAGAAACAATAAAAGTTTAGCAAAAGGTTTTCTAAGAGTTTCTCTATATCATCAAAACAGATTAATAAAAAACAGCTATGATTTGGAAAATTATCAGAAGGAAATAAAGCCTATTCTCTCCACCAATCCAAAAGAAAGACAGAACTTCAATCACCTTATGGTGTCACTGAAGCCCAAACTAATAAACGTTATCATGGACCTCAACAAGGTATCAATAAACTGGAGCTCTATTAAGGCTGACAACTATATCCCTATAATCAGATGCCAAGACATATATCTAAGGATTGTTCTGAGTGCCAACGATGTAGCCATTGCTCGAAAAAACATACATACAAAGAATGCGACCAACTAAATTTAGAACCTACGTGTATTAATTTCTATAAGGAAAATAAGTCCCTGCCAGAACACAAAAAACTGAAAACAGATCATAAAACCTTTTGTGATCCGTGACTCTGTTAAAAAAAAAATACAAGATTAATCAAATTTTAGCTTCTCTTTACGAAAAACCTGTTGTTCCTCTTTTAATTTCCACACTCTTCTGTTCATTCTGACTAGCATAATGGACCCAACACAATAAAAGGTGAAAAATAATCTCTGAATCCTGCAGATCAACCTGCCGAGATCCCAAGTGGCTACCTCTGAATCGCTTTATACTTCAATGAAATTTGACATTGATATCATTGCCTTCCAGGAGCCATATCTGGTCAATAACTAGATTGTTTTGTTCGACAACTCACGGATTATTACTCCTCTGAATGTCTCCCCAAATAAACTANTTGGTCCAGACTCTATCAATCTTCTCGCGAAACGACGTTATAGGAGGTACGTTATACGAAAGTTTCTACAATTTTTTCGCTACGTTATAGGAACGTATGTTATAGGGGGGTCGACTGTATTTTAAACAGATTTTAGTTTTATCCTTTGGTGCAGCAACTTAATGAGATCTGCAGACTCTTTTAAACATCAGAAAATGCTTAAAAGTCTATATATACATACAAACTCATATATTTAATAAATAATAAAAATTCTGTTGTAAATGCATCAAATTGTGTTGAAGGTTTGCTTTCACCCATAACCTGTTTTCCAATATTTGAACCCTTAAATGATTCAAAAATCTATATACATGTAAATGTGAGTTAGTAATGTATAGATTAATTGACAGACAATTTGTATTTGGCCACATTGGCTCCTTTATTTGTTTTGCAATTTTACAACTTAGGTGTGTTTTACAGTATTTATATGTTCTACCAGAAGAAGGGAAATGATAGAGGTTCTTAATAAGGTATGGCAGCATAGCCTCATTTAGGAGAACAAAAATAAAAAGAATGTATAGAGAGTATTTCTTGTGATATAGATGCACTACTGGTTGTTAAAGATGGTCATTCAAAATACTAATTTTTAACTTGTATTAAACTTTTACTAGGATTCAGTATGGTACTCTATAGTTCTGTATTTCAGGTTTTTAAGTGGTTAGAAATTGTATATCCCAGAGATGGCCACATAAGTGAGATTTTACTGTACTTGAATAAAATTATTATTAAAATAGCAGATTATGGATTATTCAGATTTTAAATACAAATATGTAACATAAATAAATAAATTTTGTTGGCATTTTAGGAAGAAACAGAGGAAGAGGAGGAGGAAGCTCAGTTGAAGCCTTCGCCAGATGCAGATACATTTTTTCTCTTCACCAAACCGTCTCGAGCAACGTTAGGTAAGACAAGCAAAATTAAATTACTTTGTTTTTTTTTCTTTTTTACATTAAGTTCAAAATTTACAAATTACATAAATTGCACATCAAAATGAAATAAAGAACTATAGTAAAACTCAATTAAGAAGTTTAATTCCAAAACTTTCAATTTTTTCCTATAAGAGATGTATAAAGTTTCCCATTTAAGAAAATTTCTCCTGTACGTAAGAAAAAAATTTTACACATTCAATTGCATTTGAAAAAAATCAAAATAATTGCATTGGGAAATGCACAGTTTTGCATATCAGTTTGCATGTGTCTTTGGGCTACTTTAAACATGGATTTTACAATTTTCTTATGCAGTTATCTGCAACAAGTAGCAGGTTCTAAAAACACTATTACTACATGGGTTTACTGTAAGTCTTAAATCAAGTTTAGTACATGGACTATTTGTAGATCTGAGGCTTTGTGGGAATCACAATATGGATGAAGCAACTATATTAGACAAATACAATATAATCTCTCTGATTCACACTTGTCAGTCTGAAATGTTCAGTAATCCAACACTCCACAGGGTGGCACATGTATAAAATTTTTGTGTCGATGTATGTGACCAAGAGAGACTGATGTACACTACGTGTATACTGTTGGTTGCTAGTTGTTTATGGGGTTGGCAAAACGGTCACAGTTGTGATTAATACAATAAACTAACCCCTGAATCAAGTGCATTTTTTTTTGTAACTTGGTATGTACATTACATACTATACTGTAATCTGGTAATCCACTTGCCAGTCCAATATATGTTAGATTAGAGAGACAGCTGATAAATATATATTGTATAAGCCTAATTTACTGTTATGTAGTAGAACATTGTTTTAAAAAAATATGGAGTATTGAATGAAAAGTTATTTTATTTTCATTTCTGCTTAAGTTTTTTTTTAAATTGGTCCCACAAAAAACTTTCTGAGTGAATTTTACTATGTTATGTTTAGTTATAATCTATACCTTCTTTATGAAATGCACTTGTTTCAAAGTTACCTATTGTAATTTAATTTCACATATAATATTTGAATAACAAATTACAGTAAAACTAATCTAACTCAAATGTCTTTTACTTGAAGAAAACGAAGCGCACTGTACGTCTCAATGGAGTAGCATAGGTCAAAAAACTTCTGTTACAGATGTTTATTACAAAAAACTAATTCAAAACTTATTTACAGTAAGAATAAGTCTGTTGTTCATAATAATCTGAATTTTATTTTTAATCAGTGCACATTCATTTGTATAAAGAAATGCAGGAATTTTTTTAAAGATCAAACTGAATTCTGTTTGAATTTTGCATAAATTAATAGAATCAGTTTCTTTAACTTTTCTTCAAACAAAATTACAATTTAATGTTTTATAGATCAGTGGTTCTCAATATTTCTTGTGTCATGGATCCCTAGAGGTCTCTAATGGTTGAGGAAGCACAGATATAGATGACAAAGGAATAAGTTTCTGAAGCTTTACCATGGCCATTATGTGAGAAACCTGCCTAAAGTGTCATTGTAAAGCAGCAACCTTTTCTACAGTATTTCTCCCTCATCAGAACTCTTATGCAATGGCACCTCTCCCAGCATACACATAAGTGTTTATTACTCTGTATTTAGTATTTATTTTCTTTTATTACTAATTAAGTGATACTGGTAAGGTTTGATTGAAAATATGAAGCAAAAATACAGGTGCATTACTACAAATATAGATATACCTACCTACAGATTTTGCACAAATAAAATTTGTAATGTCTGTACAACCAGGAGTTTATTCCTTCTGAATAAAGTTATAATAATATAAATTAAAAAAATGTTTTGTAGATTTTCATAAACTGTAAACATCAATGTGAAATTTCAGTTTATTTTGAATTGCACAAATGATCAAAGTGTGTTTCTAATTCTGTCAATCCCACATGCAGTCATTCTCCACATTAAGTCAATTTCTGTACGTTGTTTTAATTGCTGCCATTACTGAACATATAACTTTGCACAGGTAGCTCATTGGAAATTGAAAGAGCACATTTTGTAATTTCTGTTTAAGTGCTTTGAACTGAAAGTCAAAAGTCTATAAGTGAAATTTCCCTTGACCAATCATGCTTAATTCTGGAATATCACTCACTGATACGAAGAATGGATCTTGAATCCAATCTTGGGTGTGGCTGTCAATCCAAGGAAAATAGTCTTCAAACTGGTTTTTCAGTGCAGACAGGTGCACCACTACTCTTTTTACAACAGAATTTATAGTAGAGGTATTGTCAGCTTCTTGTGCTATGATTTTTGTAAGCAATGGAAACATTTTAATAACCCCACAGTAAATGCAAGTTTTCTGAAAATTAACTTCTTCACAAAACCTTCAATTTTTGTCCTGCATAGCCAGAATATTTGAGTTCTTTTCTTTCAGTGACATGTTCAAGCTGTTTAGTTTTTCAAAAATGTATACTAGATAGGCCAGTGTTGCTAAAAATTTGACATTACACAAATGTTCTGCAATTTCATTTTTCCATGTGACAGTCACCTGACTTCACTATGAAAAAGTAGATGCTTATGTTCAGCCATTATACCATTTCTTCACAAAGTTCAGTAAAGCAATGAGCCTGTATTGACTGAGATTTGACATAATTAGCAATTTTAACAGCATTCATATGAACACCATATATATTTGACTGCATTTTTTGGCAGCCAAAACTTTTCGATGTATCATACAATGCATCCATTTTATTGTCAGAGCTACAGCTTTCACTGGAGTTACAAGACCACTGTTCTTCTTTGTCATAGCTGCCATACCATTGGTGCATAAACCTATTCAATCAATTTCAGTCAAGCCGTCGGCACATACAAATTCATTAAGTAAGCAAATATGTTTTCACCTGAAGTTGTTGGAATCAGTTTACAAAATGTAATTCTCTTATATTTCCTTTTGTGGCATATCTTGGGAAACAAATAAGCTGAGCCTGTGATGAAATATAGGTTGATTCAAAGAGCTGCAATGCAAATATTTGACTTTTTTACATGTTGAATTAACTATGTTTTTAAATTCATTGTCAAGTCATCGATTTTCTGTGGAATTGTATTATTTGACAGTGGAATAGTTCATAATGCCTTTGCAACTGTCACTCCGTTCATAATGCAACACATTTCTACAGCTGCCAGAAGCAACAAATTCTCGACAATCGTGTGGGATTTCTTATATTTAGCAATTTTTATATCCACTACATAAGAAGCTTTTGACACTTTGTACAATATCACGGTTTAACATTACAGTTTTCTGTCATTTCAATTCCTTTTTTTTTTTTTTTTTCAAACAAAAAATCTCACAATCCTTGTATACATAATCTTCACATAGTGTTTTCCCATGTCTTTAAAGCTTCGTAGGTCTAAGACTGTCATTGGTGAGAACTTAAAAACAAATGACATGCTGGGGCTGTTGAATGCCAAATTTGCTATGAAAACAAGAAAATTCGAACTTGATATAACTTTCGTCGTATTGCTTGCACTTTTTCTTTTTTTTATCAGTGACTATACTTATGTTGTCAGTAGTAATCCTGCTACTATTACTAGTTCCACTTTGGTCTGTAGATTTTGCGTTATTCACATTTCTCTTCAAATATCAGTGTATTCTAAATGTCAAGATGATTGGTTTACTTTAGTTAGTGGATTAATTAAGTAGAATTTATGGCGACGGTCCTAAGGAACATTATTTGTGTGACAATAGAAAACAAATTAGAGTGATGGAAAAACATGTGCATGTGGAAGGTTATCACATTGTGTTTGGAGGAGAGTCCATTTTTATCCACATACACTCGCTCGTCAGTCATACACTGAATAGTATTGCGCACATTGGCTCATACCTCACCAGTTGGAAATTGCTGTTCTATAGTATTTACAGTATAAGTAATATTTATTGTTGTGGCTTGTGCCACAATAAGTACTAATGATATTGGCTTCAATCTAAACTGCTGGTCATCATTGTGATGAATAGCTTCTTGTCAAGTTTTCAAATAGTTATTTTCGAGCAAATATTATCTATAAAAATGTGTATCTTTTTGTATGTTTTTAAAATTCATATGTGTAATAGATAAAATATGGATATTTTTTAATATATACAGGTGTGTAATTAAATAAATCATACTTTAAAAGAGGTTTATTTAGTTACACTTGACTTTTGGATTTAGATGTATAACTAGTTTCAAGTTCTGCTGTATACCTAATTTGGTTAACAATATTATCATTTAACTGCATTATATTTTGTAAATAATTATCTTACTTTATGAGAGTCAATATTCTTTCCTCGCAGTAAAAAGAATGTCAACTGTCATCTGTATTTTCAGCCAGTTTATCTTTTCTTCATTAGTATTTTTTCTTATGCGTTTTTGAGTTGTGTTTTGTAGATTTTTTGTTGGAACGAAATTCTCTTGTTTCATTTTGTGTAAAATAAATTTATTATTTTGCTACGTTGTTTTATAACATAAATATAATCTTGTGGTGTGTACAAGAAATTTTTTTTAATGCCATTCCTGTAATACGAAAATCTGCAGTGTTTGGAAGATATGAATGCCTGGAGAGTAAAAACTTATGATCAGTTACTATGGTGTTATTTTCCAAAGACTGAACAACTCTCAACCACATCAATGCCATTTGTATATTTCGATTTTGCTCAGTACACATATCACTGTATGCAATAACATGACTTTGAATCGTTAAATTTTGTAAATGTTTTAGACAGCAAGAAGCTATTTCTACAATCCCTTGGAAGCAATAGTTTCGTCCCACACATACATACTAACTTCATTGTCGTGGAAATTTGTAACCCCTCATTTAAAAGATACATATTTCACTTATAATATGCAATTGAAACAGATAACTTTTGGATAGGGTAAGGCTTTTTGTAAATCAAAAGAAAAGGCAAAATATTTATCGGGATTTTTTGATGCCAGAATTTTATCTTCTTGTAATGCTTTTCTTTCTAATTCAGCATTTTTCAAGTGAACACCGTGGCTTTGTACAAGAGTCACTTTTTCTTCATCATTATTTGTTGTCTGAATTTTTGTGTTGAAGAAATTGCATCTTGAAAGGTATCTTTACATGGCAGATGGAAATGTAACTTGAAATTTCATTTAAAGATATTCATTAACTGAACTTAAGTTATTTTCCTTACATTTTTCTTATGTTTAATTCAGGATTCAAAAACATTCGTTCTGGATTTTGTAGTCGAGTATAATGACTTTCAAATGCCAGAAAACTTTTTGTTTGTTTTATCACTATATTTGGCACTAGTTCACTAGTTCTTCTGCAAGAGCAATCCATTTGTCCACGCGTGTCTTTCGGAATAACGTGCGCTTTTAAGACACAATCAATTCATCCAGTAGATATATTAAAAGTATTAATGAAAAACTTCTTACATACTAAAATGTTTCCACGAGAAGTGACCAAATAAAATTTATAAGCATAAGTCCTCAAAGTGCCCGAATAATTTCTTCGTTTTCTTCTATTTACAGTTTTACGATGAACATTACAATAGAGAGATATATTTTGCTTATTAAAATTATCTATATTCCAGAATTGATCAAAAATTGTTTTACATTCTGCTTGATTAACATGTTCTATACATTTCTTCGAGCAGTTACAATTTTTAGATTCAAATTTTTTTGCTGGAATAAATTTACCTTTTCTCATATAATTCTCTTGTCCAGCATTTTACTTAATTCTGCTTATTTATTGCATATATTTTCCTTTAATTTCTTTTGCAGAATCAAAGTTCTGACTAACAATATCCTCATCTGATGAAGATTCTACCTCTGTAATTCTTCTCTTTTTATGTTTCAGTGAAGATCTTATTGCCGTTCCTTCCCAACTCCGTTTCGTTGAGTTGTTTTCTTGTGTTTCACGACTCGGTGTAATGAATCAGGTTCATTGTAAAGCACACCTCCACACTCAAATTGAATATATTTACAGTTTATTTACAGTAGTAAAAAGTACAAGTTAGAAAACATAGTATATGTACAAGATGACCATGCGTGGTGAATTCACGTGCCAGGTTTGCGTCTGGGAACTAATAATCTTTGGAGAGACCTCAGTCAGCTTGTGGAGTCGGCTCAACTGCGCGGTCGGTCCGGTCTCAGCACTAACCCGTCTCTGAGAAGATCAACAGAGGAGAACACTCTCTCTTAACGCTCAGCGGGCTTCCCAAGTGCCTGAGACAACCGTGTATCAGTCTCTTGCCCTTCTCTCCTTGACTCTCGTTCGCCCCGCAATTTAAGGGATTTTGGAACGGGAACTTCCGACCAATCACAACCCTTTTTTATGCCCGAACAGCTTACACTCAGGTCCGCCGTCATCCGACGAGAGTGAAGCTTACACAAACGTCCGCCACTTGTTTACGTTCGTTTGCTTACCATTACCGTCTGACTGCAGGTGGGTCCAATTAACAAAGCTGGCGCTTCCTTTGTTTACCCTTGTTTACAAGTCAATACTTTACAAGTGGTATTACCCGACCGCACGTGGGTCCAATTGACAAGATCGCGCCTCTTTTGTCCCCACTCTGCTAAAAGGTCACTGCTTTACAGTTTCATTAAATGTGTTTTTTTTTTTAGTGGAATTGTCTTCATCCTCCAATTCTAAGATTCTTCTTTTGTTTACATTCATGGGTTTTATTTCTGTGTGAATTTATTTATAATTAAATAAAATAAATATTTTTATAATCAATTCCTATGCAGTTTCTTATATTGGCCAATTTTAAATTGAACAAAGCATTAGCATTTTTTAAGATATTAAATATTAACTAGTTATAAATAAAAACCTTACAGTAAATTAATTACAAATTATGTGATATTTTTTTTTATGGACTTACACCACTTTCAAAATAAATGGTCCAATTTATCTTAATGTCATTGGTGTTCAACTTGAATATATGAATATAGGTACATAAAAATACTTTCTATAGTTGAAGTTTTTGATCTTTTCTGGTGATAGAATGCAGATGGCATAATGCTCTGGAGACCGTCGGGTTTCAATCCCGGTCAAACTTTCATGAGCCTCGTCTCTTGCCAGTGTCCATTATTTCGTTTGCTGTTTACTCTAATTTTTAAAGTGTGGATATGAATAATACATATTTTCATTTTGAATATGAATTGCAACAGTTATTGAATTAAGTAAATTATTATTTAATATTTAAGAATTATTAAATGAATTTAAGAATTTATTTATATTTCTTTGTAACAATTCCTCAAAATTACATTTTTTTTAATTAATTAATTAATTTATTTATTATTCAGACTATTATATATTTATATGTTGTAGAACTTCCTGCTGGAAGAGATGTTCAGTTTTTGGTGGGATTTACAAATAAAGGTGAAAAGGAATTTGTTTTGGAGACGATGGATGCCTCTTTCAGATATTCGATGGACTTCAGTTTCTACATTCAAAATGTTAGTATAGAATTTGTCTTATTTTATTATTTTAGTTGCTATACTACATGGTTTTCAACCGGGGTGCCATGCTGTCACTTGGCGGCATTTCAAAACGATGCTTACCAGTGCCGTAACACTTATGTGTATTACTAAAAGTACAAAGAGCACAACTCTTCATTCATAAAGAAGTAGAGGTGCTCCATGTAAGAAAAATTACCAGGTTGGGGTGCATCATTAGAAAATAGGTTGAAAAAAAATTTCTTAACTATTTTATAATAATATACAGTAGTATGTAACTTGAGCTCTTTGTGTGTCACAGATTTGGTATCATAAAATGAGATTCTATATACATATTTAATTGAATGGAAAATGCTTTAATGAAGCATAAAAATTTTAAACAAAAATAAATAAATGCTCTAGCACTTCCAAGCTTGGCTTAATGTTTCTTCTGAGGTATGTGATAGAAAAATGTTAGTACTATAGTCTATTCCATTTTGTTGCTGGGAAATGTTTTCATCCTGGTTTTCATAACATTATAAAATAACAATGTATAGAAAATCTTTCAGTTAACTCAAATATTTTAATCTGTATTCTTTATCTGTACATGTTTTATCAATGCTGTTCTTACTATTCAATTTACTAAAAGCACGGAAAAAATAAAATATTCACGTATGATATGGCATGATATTGATTTTTCAAAGTAAAGGAAAATAAAACATTTCAGTTTTAATTTTTTTTACTTTAAAAATAGCCAAAGACAACATTTGACGTCAAACTTTTTTATTCTTATTCAGTTAAAGCAAATATAANTATAAAATATGAAATATATTTATTTATATTTTACGCAGGCCGCAAAAAATATTACCGCGGGTTTCCCATCCCTGTTAAGGAGTCTCATTCTTGCCCTCTTCGTTTTCTTCAGAACGTAATAACTTTGCAAAAACGTAAAGTTCGTTTGCATGCATTCCTTGGTACTCTACATATACTCTACATATACTGTAGCTCGGAGGCAAAAGGGCAGCGAGATTGAGGCTTTCTCCACTGCAGCAGACCGAATCGAGAGGGAGCTTCCGGTGCAAAACAATGCGTTTGAAGAGCTGTTTATAGGCCATTATCGAATCATTTGTTCAATCCGTTGTTCACGCGTTGGAGCAAAGATACATGGAATGCCGTTTTGGGGTAGCGTGCGAAGGCTTCCGGTGCTTCCTAAGATGGCGTTGGGACATTAAGTATTAAACGGGATCGGTCGAACGATAAATTTGCAATTTCTAACAGTTTATTGCCACGCAAGTGAAATGTGTTAAGATTTTTTAAGGATAGAAGCAGAAATTAGAGTATGCAAGAAGGCTTGGAAGTATATTCGGGAGATAATTATATTACGGAAGAAACAACTCTTAACAGATCCATTTGGTGAAATTCTTATGGATCCAGAACCAGTTCGGGAATTGTTTGTACAGGGCAAACAACGGTAGCTGCGAAATATATGCAGAATCCAACCGAAGAAATTTGGCAAAGTAATCGAGGTGAAAACCAGAAATATTTTAACAGATATTTAATCTTTGTAGAAAAGGGCTGGCAGAATTACTATTTAATAAAAAGTAAAATACATCTGGATATGAGTCCAATTTTGCTTGCCACGTCCAATCACCAGGAACAACTATTTCCATTGCAGAGACAACCTTTAGAGGCTATGCCTCTGCACAAATATGTAAAACAGTTTAAAATGTCCACAGGTGACAATCCCAACACAGTTAAAAATATAATATTTCTTTGTAGAAAAGCCCTATGTATTCTGCCAGCCCTTTTCTACAAAGAAATATGTTTTTAGTTGTGTTGAGATTGTCACCTGTGAACATTTTAAACTGTTTTACATATTTGTGCTGAGGCATAGCCTCTAAAGAAAGGTTGTCTCTGCAATGGATAATAGTTGTTCCTGGTGATTGGACGTGGCAAGCAAAATTGGACTCGTATCCAGATGTATTTTACTTTTTATTTAAAAAATATTTAATCGTTGCAGCGCGTTCTCGATAATACAATTAAACTGGATAAAATGGTTTCTACGAGATTAATTGGCATATCGATTACGTATACCAGCGTTATCGGCATGTTCATTGATTGAGAGTACAAATTGGTTGGTATTTGCTGCAATTTTATACGACGTACGGATGATAACTTGCCTGTCAAATCATTAATTATCGCCAGTGGCCAGTGCACGTTCGGTAGGCCTACTGGCTTACGGAAACGAAACTTGTATTCACGTCGCCTTTCCATTGTCGATACTCCAAAAACCAACTTGGGGATGATGTTGGAAGTAATGAAATGAGCAATCCGCTTCGTCATTCCTGTCCTAATTAATTAGGAAGGGGGAATATTTGGGATCGCTCTCCGGATTCGATAGTAGTAGGCCTATTTGAGTTTTTTTCTTGAGTAAAAATGAAATTCGAGAACAATGTTTTCAAATTATTCTACGTTATAATTATGAAATTCTGGTGACTGGAATGAATTTTAAGCCTGCTGTATTGGGATTTATATTTAAAACTACACAGAAATTGAAATTTCTTCTTCCTTTGTCGACACGCACCGAGGTACAGACATTAAACACTTAGAATATACCGTGTCAAGAATCCTGTTCTCTCGTCAATAATTAAGACGAAAATGCTCAAATAATTACTAGAACAGTAGAAACTTTTCCTACTGGTTACTGTATTGCTCGGTGTTCTCGAATGGAAACATTGGAAGGTGGGCGTTAGTAGTGTGTAATATGTAATTTAGGAAGAATTGGCAATTGTGGCGCGAGAAAAGGAAACGAAAATTGATCTGAGAAAGTATCTATTTTAATTGGCACTCGTTAAATATGCATTTGTGGGATGAGAATGCCAGTTAACCTAGGCCCAATTAATGGAAATTTAATTACTCGCAATAAAATAGTAACTTGAAATTAAAAGGATGTAACGTTTGGAAGCCTTCGTCGGCCTGGCGCCAGATTTCGTTAACGATAAAATAACTGCCATTTACACCAAGTCCCTCGTTTGCTCGTAGAACTTTCGGTTTCTTTTAATTAAGTTCTCGTCAAAGAAATTTAATATTTTGACACGCCTACCGACAAAGTACTATGCAACTTACTCGGTCAATTATACATGCCAACAGTTATTAATTTAGAGTTATTGAAAACAGTTAACGCCGGGCACAACCAAATTGATGTGGCCAGACATCCGAACCATCGAGAGAGCGCGTTACGGGGCCCCGAAATCGAGATTTATCGTTTGCGTATCACGATGCAAATGGACAAATTTAGGATTAACTGGTGTTTTGCAAAATTAACTTCCCAGGTATGCAAATAAGCCGTAGACACGTAATTTTTCACTCGCGCTAATCAACATAGGAGGCTTGCTTAAACCAAAATGTACGGTACATCGGAACATTTTGTACAGGTGCAGCAAATAAATGGACAAATCAGGAGGAGCAAAACGATGGTGTCGTTTCTATTGTCTGAAACTGGTTTCCCGGTCAGACGTCACAAAAGGAAGTGTTAGTTAGCTGACATTCGACCGATAGCTCTCGTACAATACACTATACGGATGTTATGGATTTTGATGACGTGTTGCCCCACATCGGCGATTATGGATTCTATCAGAAACTAATGTTTTGCATTCTGGCCGTACCGGCCAACATACCCGCTGCCTTTTCTGTCTTCAATATCGTGTTCATATCGGCCGTACCCGATCACTGGTGCCGAGTGCCGGAACTCGAAGAGCAAAACTTAAGTTTGCAGTTTATCAAAAACGTCAGCATTCCACTAGAGCTGAAGGACGGAAAATGGAAACACAGTAAATGTAAGATGTACGACATCAACTATACGCAATTAATCGAAGATATTGTTAACGGATACACCCCGATTAAGGAAGATTGGGCAGAAACCGATTGTAAATATGGATGGAACTACGATAGATCTTTGTACCATCGTACCTTACCTACAGAGGTAAGTTATTAACAAATTTTAAAGCGTTAAAATTTAGTGATGTAGACTTAAGAAACTTTAAAGGTTAATTCGGTTACACCAAAAGAGTTCGAAATTAGAAGGAAACCGTATTTTAAAAAAGCACTAGGGACAATTTGGACTCGTAAATTTCCGTTAAGAAGTGGGCATTGCGTAGAATATCCGGTTTAATTTAGATACTCGAAAATTCATTCGACTGCGAGTAGTTGTTTAGATGGCATTTTTCTTATTTATGAGGCTATAGACTTCTTTAATACAGAAAGCAACGATATAGATACAATGTAGGTTAATGGACAAAAGAGGTTTTCTGTGATGCAACACGTCGATTTTCAAGGACGCAAACACAATCGAACAATGATTACTTCTTACTCGTAAGAATGTCTCAGATTAATCACTAAACTGTGTCATTTAGAAATAACAATTTAAGTATAAATTAATTTATAAATGCAAAAATCGAGATAATTGTACTTCAAAAAATCGATAGTTGTCCATCGTGACATTGCAAATATGCAAATTAATTAGTTGTTGAAGTTAATACAAAAGGGATGTAATTTACAATTAGGGAAAAAGATTTTTCTATGCAAAAAGAAACGAACCGATCTCGCTTTTGTTCATTATATTCATTCAGAACATTAGTTTCCTGATTAGACCGGGCTTCACAGGCTTTGCAGGAAATTTAATTAACTTGTATCCTCCGCATTAGTTGGCATTAAATTGTCTTTGTGTCTAAATCATTCCTAATTACGGTATTTTAAATGATCGCACATGTTTAAAGATGAAGACTTACGACCTCGCTCCTCGACTCGACTTTTTAATGATTTCTTTTAAATATATCGTCTTAACGTAATCAATTTTAATGCAATTCGTGTTATTTTATAAACATTTTAAGGCATATTTAAATTTTCTGCAATTCCTTCGTCGATATCGAGCATTGCAATATCCAAACTTTAAAGTTTAGACTTTAAAATTTTGAAAACAGAATTCAGTTTAATAGACAATTGAATGCCTATTGCATAAATGCCATCGATTACCTCGATACCTCTTTAGTTTTCGAGTTATTTATTGGCAGTTAGAGTTGACGATGCCAGCAAGAAAAGACCAAAATGCTGCCTCCCCTCAGCATGTCCTCTGTAACAGATTGGTCAGCTGCGAGAGTAAAGATAGCGTTAAGAATGTATTCCAAACAGAAATGGTCTGTAGCATAAAAGAAATATATTACAGGCCGATTCTGGAAGCCACAATAACATCTGTTTATAAAATGGCAATATATTTTATTAATATATATATATATAATAACAAAGATGTAGAGATATGAAAACATTTTNATTTTAATTCATAAACTTTATACTAGTATATTTTAAAACAAGCCTATTTAAAACATCATGAAAACGTTTTTGTAACCGAAGCAGAAATAAATTATAAGAAAGGTATTCACACTACCGAAGAAGAAGAAAAAAAAAGAAAAGATACGAAAAGATTTTTGCAAACTTGATAAATATTTTTTGAAGGAAAGAAATTGTCATTGCAATTTTAATTCATAAACTTTATACATGTATAATTTAAAACATGATAAAAACAATTTTATAACCGAAGCGGAAATAATTTATAAGAAAGGCTTTAAAAGTAAACAGTTCTGACAAAACTGATTCTTAAATATCAAGTACTGTACAACATTGTTAATTGTTATATACAATTAAACAATAACCTTGACATCTGACCCACTTTTGATAGGGAAGGGAGTTTTTGTTTACAGAGTAATAAGACACTTAGTGCCTTCTTGTCATTAACAACGGGCAGTGGGGCTAACAGAAGCAACTGCCTTTAGTCACTCTGCTATAAGGGACGTGCGTGAGGAGCCAGCTTTTTCTGGTCTTTCTTTTTTTGCACGCATCGTCAACTTTAACTGCCAATATCTCGAAAATTGACGGGTGTTGTGGTAATTAAGGGCATTTTTAGAATAGGCATTCAATTCTCTATTAAGTACAACTGGTCTGGTTTCAAAGTTTGGAGTCGCGGTACAATTCGTTTCTTTGTTAGTACTTTGAGCGCTAAACTTGGCATTTACATATAAAAGTTTTGCTGTACTTTAACCCTGTCTAAATACGGGGACTAAACCTTGATGTTTCCGTACGAGACCTAAACTTATATATGTAGGCCTACATATATAAGTTTAGCGCCTGTAAGTAAGTACCAAAAGACTAACGTTAGTGTTTTAAGCATATGCAAACACGAACATCAACTGTACTGAAACCATGAGGTGATGATGATTTCTACCCAGATTTTAATTTCGTTAATTTTTCTTTCTATCGTGCCAAAGAATATCGATCGTAATCGAACCCAGATCAGGTTAATTAATGAAATTAACAAATTTAAACACCGCAACGATGCAATTTTCTTTCCGTTTTTGTATTTAAAAATATTGAAATCATTTTTAAATTTTTTGAAATACAGTTTACTGGGATATTTATGCCTTTTTAACGATTTCTATACGTCTAAATTTAATTTAACAAATTGATTTTGTATTAAATAAAGTTCGATTTTGCATCACTAGATGGACATAGTATGCGATTACCGATGGATGACGTCGTTCGCCAATTCCATGTTTTACGTGGGAAGTTTGGGAGGAAGTCTAACTTTCGGTTACCTCGGTGACAAGTAAGTGATTATCCCTTTAATTAAAATGACGATGATCTTATTATTCACAGAAGTATTTATTCTTGGAAATAAACGAATAAAATCGAGTCTATAAATAATGTAAACAAATCATCCGCACGCGAGGAACAAATATAAAAATGATGCTTACCCCCCAAAAAATTGAGGTGGTGGAAAGATCACGTGAATCCAAGTAGCCAGTCCGGAAACAATTTTCCTCATTCAGAAGTCAAAAAAAGTTATTCCATTCCAATTTAGTTCTACGACGTAAACAATTCTTTACATTTTCTCCATAACGAATGACACCTTGGAAATGGATACAATTAATTGCAAAAAGTACGATTGGGCATTAAACTTGCCCATTAATGGGTAATTTTTGTTGGCTTTCTTAAAATAACGAGTTAACGTTTAAATATTTTTCGTATACTCAGGATTCTTCGCAGTTTTTGATGGCCCGATAGGACTGGATTGCCGGACTCGAACCCGAATCCTCGAATGGTTTGACCTGTTTTTCAGTTTATATTGCGAGATAATACGATGGTCTTTTCGACATACTAAAAGCAGTGCTTGCTTGTTCGGCCCGATTGTTAAGGATGATAAATCAACGTCAAGCGAATAAAAGGTTTTCCAGCAACAAGACACGCTTCGTTAACGGTTCTCGCTCGTACGAACGTATGGCAATCGATGGCATCAATCGTTACTTATGCAATTTTAAATGTTTCTTTCTGTGGTAACTTAGAAACATTACGATTGATCAACACGAACTTGATTGTAATGCAGTATTTCGACGGGTGGTTTCTCGATTATTTTATTTTAAAATGAGGTACTCTATTCAAATACGTTTGAGGCTCGTGAAAATTAATTAATATATCCTGGAAATTAATACAATAACGTGTGGTTGTCGTTCGTTATGACTAATTAACTAACTATATTCAATTATACGGTATAAATTCTTGTTAAGGAAAATTACAAAATGAAATATATCCGTAAGTTTTCTAGTAAAATACAAAATGGGGTTTATTTATTCGAATATGCTGTATTTATATCACCACAGTTCATATTAAATTGTATATACGCAGTATATTAAATAGAATATAACAGACGTCGTGAGAAAGAAGTTTAATAAGGGAATTTTTTTTTTTTGTTACTCCCCTATTTATGCTACTGGAAAGCGTGTGCTTATCGCTCGATTTCTGGGTTCGTACGTTCGGCCCAACAATGCATATAATAAATACATTTTGAAGTGCAGAATTACAAATTCAAATATAAACTTAATAAAGCATCAGAGTGACGAGAAGCGAGCGTTATATAATGCAAATAGACTTTCATACTTGAGCACCACAAAATGTACGACGACAACAGAGTACTTTCGGGCATTTGATGGCAAATCTACATAAAAAGACAAAAATAATTGGTTCCCGTAAGGATTAGGATTTCAGAGAATGTTCGAAACAGTTTCGATATTTTCATCATTATTCATGAACTTCGAATGCAATTTGCTATTTGCAAATTTATACATATATAATTGTTACAATTGTGAAGATGCTACTAAATTCAATTCATTTCATACAGAAACTTAAGTATGTACCGTCTTTCACGCTTTAACAGAAAGGACTACTGCAGATTTTATGCTTCCATTAACAAAAAATCGGCCATGTCAACGTAAAATGCTTGATATTTCGGCAATATCAAGAATCGCGCAGAAATTTTACATTAATTTATTACAATTAAAATGAGTGGTAAAGAAATTTATCATTATTTATACTTAAATTTATAACAAAATCGATTTTGTTACAGATACGGAAGACGACCGGCCTTCTTTGCCATGTTAATCATTCATTTAATATTCGGAATTCTAGCGTGTTTTCCCCTCAATTACACTTTCTACATAGTCTACAGATTCATGATTGGCACCTGCTACCCTTCTTTGTTTCAACTTCCCTTCATCATGGGTAAGCATTAATGGAAATTGAAAGTTCTCCTTCTGTTCCGGTAATACAGTCTTCCTTGTTTATCAGTTTTAGAACTGATCAGCCCCGGCAAAAGAGCTCAAAGCGGGATGGTACTGTGCATTATTTTCTCTCTAGCGATGGTTTTGTTAGCTGGTCTAGCATACTCTGTCAAAGATTGGTTTTATTTATCCGTCATCTGCTCGTTCCCTTTCGTTTCGTTGCTTTCGTACTGGTGGTAAGTTGTTTAATTCGATAGAACGTGCGCCGTGTTCACGACGCAAATGCCTAACTTTAACTTATAATTCTTGAAATTTTTCAGGTTTCTGCCCGAATCTCCGAGATGGCTGCTGAGTTGCAACAGAATCAAAGAAGCCGAAGTAATCGTTCAGAAGATATCAAAGGCCAACAAGAAAAATATTGCACCGAATTTTCTGAAATCCTTTATGGTTAGTTGCAGTTTGTAGGTACGATGACTTTGGGTAGGAAGATTAAAAAGAGGGTTATTTCAGGAGAAGAAAGGGGTGTTGGTAGAAGACAAGACACCCGATCCTTCCATATTCGATCTATTAAGGTACCCAAATATTCGCAAGAAATTTTTAATCGTCAGTTTCGGGTGGATCGTCAATTCCATCGTGTACACGGGCCTGTCTTTGGGAGCCACTCTCCTAGGAGTCAACGATTATTTGGGCTTTGCAATTTCGGGATTAGTAGAGATACCTGGACTTCTGATATCTTGGTTCGCAATGGAGCGATTAGGAAGATGTTGGGTCATTTGCTTAACCATGGTTATTGGTGGTTTAGCGTGCATGGGTACAGCTTTCGTACCAACAGGTGAGATCTTTTTCTGAATTCCTGTTTTGGAGGGGTTCGGCTTAACTAATTATAGCCTTAACGACCATTTTAAATGTGTGCATTATAAATCACTTGGCAGTTTTTTTGCACGGTTAGTAATAGAAATGACTTGGTGTATTAATCGAAATGTACTGTACATTACGTAAGAAACAAGGTGCTAAACATATTATACTCTTTCAAATGCAAAATTCTTGAAAATCAGAGAAAATGTCGAGCCAAATTTTCTTTCGTTCGAAATTATTCTTTCTACGAAGTGTGCAATCAGCTAGGAATTTACGCGTTACAACGCGCAAGAAATTTGAAAAATTAGCCTAAAGTAATGATTGGATCTTAATTTGGTCCGACTCGCGAAGGGGTTGCGTAGCGCGTAAGAGGGCGAGGAATACATATTACATAATTCAGTGCAGAAAAGGTAAAATACTAAATCGCTCGAGGTTTCGAGGCTCGTTGATCTTTTATGAATATTATTTTTGGAATATAAATTAAAATTACGTTTATTAAAGCCACATTATTATTTAAGACACATTAAGAGTAAAATACGTGGAAGAATTACTTTTTATACGAGTTGAAAATCCGAGATTTGTTGATCTTTCAATAGAAAATGATGCCGGACAAGTGCCATCTTCTACCGAAGAAAATGCGCTTCTCATCCATTAAGCTTATCTTTTGTTAAAAATAGTGATTTTAATGAAAAATCGATGGTCGACAAGTGCCGCGTAACGAATTGTAATTAGTTACGGCATTTGTTACGTTGTGGCGCGTCGGAATTAAAATTCGGTAAAACCTCCATTTAACGGACGTCCCTCGCCCCCGAATTAGTTCGTTAAATCGAGGTTTTACTTCGTTTATTTTCTCCTCGGAAAGTAACTCGTGTTATTCTCTATCTTGTAATTTTTGTTTGTCAATTAGCATTTCCTGAAGATGCGCTATTGTACTTGTATCGTGTCAAGGATAAAATAGTTTTTCCGTTGGAGGAGTAAAATTGCTTTTTTATAGTAGTGTGTAAAGATTCGAAATTTATTAATGTCTTACACTTTGAAACTTATATTTACTCACTGTATTATAAATATAGACGTCGGATGAATCCCTAAATCAACTAAGTATCTATCACTGTCTGCTGGGTAATTTGTGTTTAAAATGTGAAACATTTTTGTGGGTTTGCAATATTACAAATTGAAGTTTTCTATCATCAAATCGCGTATCTAAAGTAAAAATTTGTAAATTCTAATTAGAATTTATGGCGAGTCAACGAGTTTTAAAAATAAATGGCAAAACTTACTTCGTACAAGTATCTAGTGCACTTGTCTCTATGACAATTCATAAGCCATTGCTTTCTTCCCCGTTTGTCGCCTGTAAACCCGAGCGTTCCGAAACTTTTCTCGTTCCTCGAAGAGTAATTGGTAGCTGAACGTAACGTCATTGAAGCATCACTTATAAGTCTGCTACTAGCGCCATTTTGGATTCAATATGGCGGATAGGTCAACTTGTCTGTATCAAATAACTGGCGTCTAATTACAGAACGATTCCGTAGCCGTAGTTCTGGTTTTTATCACGAGATGCCGCTAGTGTCGTGACGTTCACATGGTGTATACCTCGTACTGTACGGTACGCTTGAAATTTTTTTGTCGATATTTTAGCTTTAAAACTATACTTTATCATCGATAATTGGTTGCGAAGTATTCCCGTTACGTGGCTAAGAAATCGTTATGGAAAAAATTGCGTTGGATATATTAGAAAATACTCGTTGTTATTGCGATAAGCACTTCCCAAAAGGAAATCTTACTAACAAACGTGTAGGTTTAGAACATAAGCAAATCCTGGTGGAGGAAAAGTCTATATTCTGTCGGGAGACTTCATGTTTTGAAGGATTTTCTACTTTCTTTCGATTACGTGAACATTTGGAGAAGTACTGTACATGGATTTGCCTGCGAAATTCAGAAGCTGGAATTCAAAACTATGAAGGGTAAGTAAATTCTATTCTGAAATTTTAAAAATGCTGTATTTAATTAATATATCTTAAAATAATTGTTTTCATGAATATTAACAGCTTATTCAGTTGTAAATAAAAATATGTACTGTATTTGACAGATTTCTACGAATGGAAAGCCACAGATAAGTTGAGAACCAACTAAAGTTAACTGTGTCTAGGGTTTCTCATTTCCCGGTCTTTTGCTTGTACCGGGATAGAATTAATTATTTTTAAGGTATACAAAATATCTTGAAATCAAATGATATAATTATTTTCCATTTTTTAAAGTAATTTTAAAGTTCTGTAACCTCCAAAATCATATTAATAATGCTGTGTAAGGTCTATAAGCCTATAATAAAAATTACCTTTGAATAACGTAGAAATTTTCACAAATAGAAAAAAATTAATTAAAGTTTGCTGGAAACTGCATACAACAACAACAAAAAAAATGGTTTAAAATTAAAAAAAATGAATTTCTAATTTAGAAGGTAATTTTCGTTTTTAAATAAAATATTATACAAAATATTGCAAACTTTTATAAGATTTTAAAAAGCAAAGATGGTCAATACTCCGATTACTCACTCTAATTCTTATTTTAGTAATGAAAAGTCTTGCCACCGAGAATGCCCTTTCCGATTCAATTGATGAGATTGGAATAGTGTTTAATGCGTTTAAGAGAAGACAGATATGTGTTTTTTCACCCGTAGCCTGGAAGATTTCGAGTTCGTTTTCGAGATTGTAGTACTTCTTTCGCTCTATAGTATTCTTGATTTGTCTACCTTGGCTGCTTTAATAGCGGCATCAAGCTTAGAGCTCGATAATTCGGCAATTCATTTGGCTTTAATAATCAGGTTTATGAAGAAAAACTTCATACTTACAGACTTTGTACTCGTTTGTATCCTTGCCCAATTTGCACAATCTGGCGTCAGGCATTTATTGAAGCTACCGGGCGTGGTTAAAAATTAAGACAGCGTAAGCGCAATTATTCCAGATATTACAGGTTCCGACAAGTAAAGAATTTTTATAGTCCTGCCACAAATAAGCTATATATTGATTATTGACCATTTGTGACACGCTATAACCAGCAAAAATTTAAAAAAAAACTAATAGGTAGGTTTAAAATTAATAAATACAAATGTATTCTGACAGTGAATGAGTTAATTATGCTTTCTATTGCAAAATTCCTCAACCTTAACGCAAAATAAGAAAAAAAGTGAATTTTTAAGAAATTTGCGGGATTTCCCGGGTTAAAAAAACAACCGGAATCCCGTTTGAGAAACCCTAACTGTGTCGTACTGTCTAAAATTCATGGAATTTATAAATTCTACTGGTGCGGCTGTGGCACACGCGATCGTGACTACGCTCGATTCAGAAATGTACTTACAAAAGGAAAACATTCAATAACAGATTGTGCGTATGAAAGTGTTGCAAACGTATAATTTTCAATAAATCTTCTTCATAAAGAAAACATCTTTCTTACGAATAGCATTTTTTCTTAGCTAACGTTCAAATAAATCATTGCGGATCTGTTAAATCGGGCTACAAAAAGTTGACTAATATTTCACTGATGATAATAATTTGTTGATGGATTTGAACTACTAATTCAAAAGACTTTACTCAAATTACACAAGATACACTGAACTCTTGGTATTCGCTAGGGATAGGTTTTTTAAAATCTGGTGAAAACCAAAAAAGGATGCCTATGCAGAAAATTGAACATTTCGAAGATAAACGTTAATTGTAAAATAAAATATTGCAAATTTTCTAATATAAAACGTTTAAATTATTTCTAAAAAGCAATGAATAATTTTATTAAATAATACAAAAAATAAATTCGAGTAAGAGATTGAAAGTTCAGCAGGAAAATCTTGAAATTAAAAGAAGGAAAATTTACATATTCCGTAGAATAACTTTATAATACAGCCTATTGTATAATTTTAAATATTTTGATAAAATAATGAACAATAACCATCCTTTAAAGTTATAATACAAACAATGAACATTAGACAAAAGACAAATTTGACGTTCGACAAACGAACGGTAGCAAATTTTGTTCGTAATAAATTAATTCTGACAGGTGTACTGTACAGTCAGAATTACGCTTGTCCAGCTTCTTGACGTCACGAAGTAGCGACATCTCGCGGTAAAAAACAGAACTACGGCTACGGAATCGTTCTGTAATTAGACCCCAGTATCAAATAGCCTCATTACGCGTCGTCCTAGCGCTAAGCTTTTAGGTATTCTCTTAAGAAGAAGAGAAAAAGTTTGTGCAGAAAGGATTCAATTTTATTCTATTGTTTGATTTCGTTAAAACAAAGCGCGCGTTAATTCATTACATTTAGTTATTACCACCACCGTAATGACGGAATGAAGGTAATAATGCAAATGTACTCGATTTCGTTTCGATAAATTTATATTACGTTACGTTAATTCTGCAAATTTGCATATAAATTATATTGTGACGACAGTAGCATCCGTTAAGAACCTATTGGATGGATGCAAACAAATTAAACATTAAGGCAAAGTAAATCGAGGGGTTGATTTTCTTCTTTGATTCCGGGCAACAAACGCACGTAAGATGGTAAAATGCCTAATTTATCGGAATTCGTAATTGTTCAAAAATCCGAAGAGCCAAAACCGTTGACGAGAAACAACCCCAAGGGTCAGGGTCACGAACTTTGCTCGTTCGGAATAATTCGCCGTATCCACCACGGGATTTCGTAATGAATGGAATTAATGGTAATTGCAACGAATTGATAATTTTTCTGTGTAATTATTACCGTAGAGAGCGTCGTCAATGGCCCAACGTAATTATATATTTAAAAAATTAAAGTTGCCATCCAATCCGTAATTTAATAATTCGGAATAAATATTTCAAAAATTCTCACATAATTCTCGTAGTTTTATAATTATTATATTCCGAACATTTTAAATAAATATTATTATATGGATAAGCTACTTTGGTACAGCGCGGTTCTAAATAGACCAGCGCTGTATCGAAACGTGATCAAATCAGTTAATAGAAGAGCGTCGATGCTTAAGAACCATTCTTTCCTATAAATATTAAGACTAAGTAAAACCCTTTTCCGTACAAGATCGTAGACATTAAACAGATTTTCAACACCAGCTGTCCGCCATTAAGAACCTGCTTTTCACAGTGGTAAGGATTTCCGGATGGAAATAAGGTAACGCGTCGGACGTCCCGTTTAATCGTAAAATCCCGCGTATGTTAATTAATTAAGCCAGGCTTTTTGTAATTCTAGTGTTTTCGCTTCCTGATATATGTATTCGACGTGTTTGCAGATTTTATCTGGGTAACAGTTACCCTGTCTAACATCGGGAAATTCTGCATCACCGGTTCGTTCGCGGTCATCTACGTCTACGGATGCGAGCTCTTTCCTACTGTTTTAAGAAGCATAGCGCTAGCCACTGCCTGTTTTATCTCCAGCATCGGTCTGATTCTGGCTCCTCATCTGCTGACTCTGGTGAGTATTCCGAGGATTTCTCCTCCTCTCCGTCGCGGTACACGCAACGGGTTTTCTGTTTGCAGTCGGAGTCGTACGGTCGTGCCATTCCCGTCATCGTAATGGGTGCCATATCCGCAGCCGGAGGCCTTTCCATCTTGTTTTTACCCGAAACTTTAAATTCGCACTTGCCACAGACCATCGAGGAAGGCGAGAATTTCGGTAAAGATGCCAAATTTCTGAGTTGTCCCTGGACTAAGTGAGTGCTTTTTTGATTTATTCGGCCGCGGACTTAAGCGCCGTTTCCTATTGTAATTTTAAAAACCGTTTTTAATTAAAGGAAACGCCAAGAAGATCGGCGGAAGAACGGCGTGTGCCTTCACGATTTCAAAGAAAAAATTTAGATCTCTTAACAAAGATTGCTTCGGTTTCGCTAAAGAATTAGCTTAAATTAAATACTTAAAAAGTTATATTTATGGTTCTTACTATCGCATATAACAATAAAGTAGTGGATTTTTACTTATATTTATTGCTTTAGAAGCCAACGATTTAGAAAATAAGCAAAAATTAAACGCGTAAGAAGAAGAAAATGTTCTCTTGATCTCTAACTCGACCAACGAAATATTTATAAACCATTTGATAATAAAAATTGCGTAAGAAACCTT
The DNA here is from genome assembly GCF_000671375.1 of Centruroides sculpturatus. Classification (NCBI taxonomy): domain Eukaryota; kingdom Metazoa; phylum Arthropoda; class Arachnida; order Scorpiones; family Buthidae; genus Centruroides; species Centruroides sculpturatus. The sequence goes on along the minus strand of NW_019384621.1, from coordinate 991,003 downwards.
TAGACCGCTCTTCGACCTCACCCGTTTCCTTTCTTGCAGCCCCCAGTAGTTCCAGTTTGCATTAATTTACGCCGCGTTAATGGAATCAACAAGTAGATTATTTAGGTATGACGTCACACTCGTCTCCACGCTTTAAATATACGTCTTTTAGGTGTAGATTTGGTGTATTTTCAATAAGTTACGTCCTCTGTTCGAGTAGTCGTTAATCTCGGATGCTTTGTCGAATTTCCCGTGACGTAAATTCACCGGCGCGTGTAATAAACGACGACTACTTTACATTATCCTCAATGGAAACACTAGGAAGGTTAGATAAATTCAGGATGTAGTTTGTAAAGACGATGTCGAGCGGGAATCGGAGCCGATTAAACGTATTTTAAAAATAATAATCGGAAATGCGTCCAACGTCCCTTGTAACTTGGAAGCATCCTTTCTTACGATATTGGAACCAATGAGGAAGTAGGCAGACTTCGATCACGTGTCGGGCCATATTTAAAATCGAACGGCCAATCGAGGCCGTGTCAATACCGATTATAAAGTATGGAGTTCGACGAGGTGCTGCCCCACATCGGCTCTTACGGCAAGTACCAAATATTACTGTTGGGTCTGTTGGCTCCCGTGGCCAACATACCTTGCTGCTTTACTTATCTCAGCGTGGCCTTCGTTTCCGCCACCCCCGATCACTGGTGTCGAATACCGGAACTGGAGGGACACTTTCCCGAAGACGTAATCAAGAACATCAGCATACCGCTGGAGACCAGAGATGGCGTCGAAATGTACAGTCAGTGTGCCATGTACGACTACAATTACACTCGAATCCTGCTGGAGGGTGTTCCCCCCGACGTCGACGTCCCTCGGGTACCTTGCAAGAACGGCTGGAATTACGACAGATCCGTCTACGAGAGTACCTTGGTTACCGATGTAAGTCCCTCTGTTTCCATTATCTTTCCAACTATACGAGTAGCCTAAAAGTCGGTTAACCGAGGTATACTTTTAAACGTCTTCACAAATTGTAAATATCGGTTAACGGACTTTGGGCTACCCAGAAAATATGGAATTTGATGGTTTTGTATTAGGTTAGAAATTAGGTGAATACACCTAATTTCTAACCTATTCTATTGGTTATAACTAATTTCTATTGGGGATTTTTATGTAATTTTTTAAAGTGTAATATATTAAAATCGCCGCCTATTTACAGGTTTTCCCTTATTTCGCATCTAGTAACAGGGCGCCTTGTATCCATTTACATGCAGAAAAGTCCAAATTTACCGTCCAGTTTATCGTTATAATAATAAACACAGATGATAAACCAGAAGATAATCGTCAAAGATAACCTTCTAAAAACTGTTTAAAGTCTTTATATATACTTAAATTTATGAAAATAACTATTACATCATCGATTTTAAGCACTTAAAACGTAAACGTTTACCAACAGAATTAATTATCAGCAAAAATTTGAGTAAAACGGAGTGTAACATCTTTACGAATTACACGAATCTCGTGTTATTAAACACCGCAAACATGGCTCGATACTTGGTAATTTTAAGGACTCGTAAAAAGGACAATTCGAACCATTAAAATAAACTCCGATTATCGATGTCGAACCTCCGAACTTTAACCTAATTCGTAAAGTATTAGGTTAAATTTACGTAATTATTACAGACGCGTGCGTGTTTTGTACACGTATCGTTGTATAATACTAGGCTAATTATGTAATTAACGATGATTAATTCAATTAATTGTAAACAATATTGTTTACCATACCGAATAATTGTTCTCGCTTTGCCATAAAACGTATATAAGATAGCTTTAAATCTTATTATGGTGATTTTCGTACATTTTTAATCGATTATCGCATATATTTTGAGTTGGAGCAATGTGAAATCGAAGCCGGAACCTTATGCGTATTCTATAATTTTATAAATTGTGGGGTATTCATTTAATCTTACGCAGTTTACCTTATTAGAATCGAATTATAAATTTGGCAAATTCTGTTTTTCTTAACCAAGATGGACGTGGTATGCGAAGACAGATGGCTTCAATCGCTAGCGGAATCCAGTTACTTCTTTGGGACCATCGTGGGTAGCATCATTTTCGGCAATTTAGGCAACATGTAAGTCATTTTAATGGTTAAAATTTCATTTTAAAGATATTTAAATACTGAAGTAGCTGTATTTTCTTTAGTTATGGCAGGAAACCGACCTTCTACGTGCTGCTCTTCCTGAACATCGTGGCCGGCATTCTGTCGGCATTTCCGCCTAATTACACGGCATATATTGTTTATAGGGCATTTATAGGCACTACTAGCATTGTCATTTTCCAAATTCCTTTCATTTTGGGTGAGTATTTTAATATTTTAGCCACGTGATGCGAGCGGTGATGCAATCGGCGCGTTCTAATAACCTGTCGACACGGGACATCAGTGTGGTTAAATAGTTATACTTGGTGCTGAGTGATAAACGATTAAGAGTTAAACGCGGGTGACGGATGAATGAAGCGAAATGACCTATTCGCTCCCATCTAAGATTAACAAAGTTAACCTTGATCGAATGTTTATGAGGAAAAATCTTGAAAATTGGTTTCGACCGGTTCCAATCAAACATCGCCAATAATCCACATCCCCTTACGTCAATTCCTAACGAATTTATTCTAAATATAACTACCAAAGGGCCCTTAATTCTTGAAATCTAATTCGCCAGGAATTGTTCTAAGGACTAGAAATTGGGAGCCATATTTTCTACGTTTCGCACGTAATTTCCAGCGCATTTCATAAAGATTTTACCATATATTTATAAATACCGCGCCTTATCCGTTAATATTATGTACAATACGTATATGCAATACACGAGGGTGGGTCAAAAGTCAGTTGACCGCTTCACGCGGCTTTTCCGAACTATTTTGGTTATGTAATTTTGAATCCAACACCAGTTAAAGACTCCTCGCCATCGTTGAACCATTCTCGACTTCACTCGTAGCCATTTTCGATTCTACGTCACCCGTTAAAGGGTATGGATCGATCGGACTTCTTGAGGAGATGGAATTTTCCAAGCCCCATTGTATTATTCACCAATATTATTAATATTTCACAATTTTTCCAGAAAACTTTTAATATAAAATACAGGTAACCCCCGTATAACACGGCACTTCTATAGCACGGATTCGCTCTAACACGGTTCGAGAATTGGTACCATCCCCCGTATAACACGGATTCACTCTGACACAGTTCGAGAATTGGGTAAAACCCTCGTACAACAGGAAATGTAATAAATTTTTACATACTTAAGTAATAATAGTTCACGAAAATTATTATTTTCGTAAACTATTAGTACTTAAGTGTGTAAATTTTCTCTTCTCGCCGTCTGTCGATACAGTGGTCCTTCTCGAAACTTGTTTCAATGTTGCCAGATCGCGACGCTTCCGCTTCCGATGTTGCCGAATGTTTTCCCCTTATACCATACTCGCTTTATTCTTCATAGGTGCTTAGCACCATATAAGGAAATTTATAGAGACCTTTTAACTAGAAGCAAGCAATCTAAAATTACATACATTTTGCAAAAGGTAAAGCGTGGATCTGAAGATAATGCAGAAAAATGCTCAGAGGATAAGGGGATCTGAAGATAATGCAGAAAAATGCTCAGAGGATAAGGATAACTTGCCAAAAAGAAAACGCTCTCGGTTAATTAATAGTGTTTTAGTGATGACGAAGTAAACATTGTTTAATTTATGTTAACATGTATCACTTAAAAAGTTTTAATGAAGATATTTATCTTAATTATGAAAATATACTAGCGTGTTTTTTAATTTTTGGAACCTAACCCTCCTTTTGGTATTAGTTCTTTGTTTCGTATAACACGGATTCGCATAGCACGGCAATTTTTTGGAACGTAACTACCGTGTTATACGGGGGTTACCTGTACATCAAAAATTAATGTAATAAATTTAATTATTTACTATAAATTAGGGAAATTTTAGAGTAGAAATGTCTTTACACTGGTATCTAAATTTGACATTTAATAATTATTTTTCATAACATATCGGCTATTAGCTCGTAAATGAAATTATTTGACAGTTAGCCACCGTTAATAACACACCTCGCCATTGAAATAATAAGAGTTTATCTGAAATCCGTCTGCAAACACATCACCTTCGTCCGATATTGTAAATATTCATTTAGATAAATCCAGTATGAAATACTTTATTAAGGAGAAAAATGAAGAGTTTACATTAATGCCAAGCCATTTCTTATCAATGATCATCACGTGTTTAATGTTGATATTTGAAGTGACGATACGATGACGATAAGCTCTATTTTTAAGGTGATTTTCTTTGATAATTTAAATAAAATAGAAATTAGAGAAAATATTACACACAAACAATATCCTCTCCTCGTCGTTACTTTCGAATCGCCATAGAAATTGCATGCAAAAGTTTCATCATCGTTGTAAAAATTCACGTCAGCACAAACCATACATATATATATGGCTTGTGCTGACGTGAAAATAATAATTAACTATCTTAATTATAACGGGGTAAGTGGAAAAGTCTGTATTAAAATCGACAACGAATTGCAGATTTACGTGGATAAACATTAAAATCCATACGTCAAGTATTTCGGGTGTAGCTGGGCCCTGGCAATTTTTAATATGTAAAATTAATTTTACAATTTAAGCAAAATTTTACGGGTGGGCCACACTCGAATACATTACATTTCTTAAGGCATATTGTTTCCTTTCTAAAGATTTTCTGATCCGATATTGTAGATGTGTATCTGTAACTCGCGATTGAATACAAGCAACTTCCTTGTCCGTCCATTACGTTTACGTCAGCACGAGCCTTATACGAATTCAACACTATTACTGCAAATTGTCCTATTATCTCATCTTGTATGAGCGATACACTAATCATTTTGAAACCATGTTAAATGTTACTGTTTTTTATTTTTAATGAGAAAATAATGGAAGAGACGAAATTCAATTGTTTCAGTTTCCTCAAAAATGACCTTGGAACATTGACTGAGGGCAATGTAATGCTCTCCCTTTTATGTAAAGTTGCAATACCTGAGACTGTATATTGCGTGTTACGCGCAGTTTCTATTATACTGTAATGCAGTCAAGTGTTGTTCTCGCATTCGAAAGTTTCAAAAAGCATTGAACTCTTTCGACTTTATCAATGTACCCTAAGCTTTCGGTCGCCTATTCGCGGTTAATTTGCCAGTTACACTTACAATCCCTCGTATATTACACTAGTAACAGTCAGAAAACTTATAAAAATATTTTATACGTGTAATTTGTAAGTACCAAGTTTATAAAAAGAAACTGTATAAGTAATTGTGGAAGCCGCAATAAAGGTCTAGAAGAGCCGCATGCGACTCGCGAGCCACTCTTTCGCCATCATAATAATATCTATTATTTTAAAAAGTACAGTCAAACTTTGATTTTAGCGCCAACATTTATCGTTCTTTATTTAATATTTATGTGGCATGGATCTTCCATATAAGTAATTCGTTTTCGCTTTACGATAGGGCATCATTTGGGAAGTCACCACATCGAGGTTTGACTGTATATTAGTAATGATATATTATACGAGACTATTATAATAATAATTCAGTTAATGCGATTACGGAATTTGAGTTTAAAGGTGATAAAAACTTAATTATTTCTATATTTACAGCCATGGAGATGATGAGTCCACAAAAGAGATCCGTATCGGGGATGTTCATATGCACCATGTTTCCATTGTCCATATCTTTCATGTGTTTGTTGGCATACCTTTCACGCAATTGGTTTATATTGTCTTTACTAACTTCCTTCCCTCTGATACTCTTCTTCATCATTTGGTAGTAAGTCGTCACCCGGAATAACTTCTTAAATTTTCTTAAGATTTGATGTAAAAAATAAATGAAATTCTTCTTAGTTTCGTTCCAGAATCGCCAAGATGGCTCATGACACAGAATCGAATCGACGAAGCCGAAGTCATCGTCCAGAAAATGGCAAAAATCAACAAGAAGAAGATCGAACCCAACTTCTTGAGGGCCCTCATGGTAAAGCCCACAGATTCCTCCCTTAAACCATAAAACACTATAAAATTTTAAGATAAATTATGCCATCGTATTTAGACGTCAAAGGGTATCAATCATCAAGAGGATAAGAAACCGGATAAGAAGTTAATCATCTTGCAAATGATCAAGTATCCCAATATAAGAAAGAAGTTCCTCATCATCTCCTACGGGTGGTTGGTGAATGCCATCGTTTACGTGGGTCTTCTCTTAGGAGCCACCATGTTCAGCATTAACGATTATCTGTCCGTCACCATTTCCGGTTTGGTAGAGCTTCCGGGTGTCCTGATATCGTGGTGGGCCATGGACAGATACGGTAGACGAACCGTTATCTTGACAGATATGGTAGTAGGGGGGCTAGCTTGCGTCTGTGCCGGTTTCGTTCCCGGAGGTAATTCCAATTTCTCTCCAACACTAATCTAAAATGCTCGGTTCTATCAAGCTTTTTCCTTGCAGATTACACTTGGACCATTGTCATTTTGGCCAACATCGGGAAATTGGGCATAACCGGTTCCTATTCCACCATTTATTGTTTCGGAAGCGAGTTGTTTCCTACCGTTCTTCGCACTTTAGCCCTGGCTACCGCCTCTTTAGTGGGCAGTATAGGAGCGATAACAGCACCATACATACTCTACCTGGTATCCAACGATTCTTTATATAACGTTTTGGTGTATTTTGCCTCGGAGACTAATGCGGTTCTGTTGTCTTGCAGGGGGCGTTATACGGAAGAGCTTTACCTGTTATCATCTTAGGAGTGTTGTCTGTGTCCGGCGGTATCAGTACTCTGTTCCTGCCAGAAACTCTCAACGAAAATTTACCAGAAACCTTGGAAGAAGGCGAACAATTTGGCAAAGATGCCAAAGTTTGCCAATTTCCGTGCACAAAGTAAGTTTATTGCATTTTTTATTTGAAAGTAGCAAAGTTAATCATTTAAAATACGTGCGATTGCTTCAAAATATTCGTACGCCTCTTACGGATATTTGCGTAAAGATTATGCCTAAGGCAGTTAATCCCAAATACATTATTATTATTTCGTGTAATAAATTACAATAACCTAAAAACTTGATTTTCCAGACTAAATTCTTGTAATTATTGAATAATTTGCAAATTTTTTCGATTATAGTCATTTTGAGATTGCCAATTAACTCGTACACTGGAGAAATTTGGAGAATTTATAAGCAAATTAAAAAAGCAATTACAAGTTAATTTTTACCAATGCAATTAGTAAAAAGTAATTTTATTCCATTTTTGGGCGGTGGTTTCTTTTTGGAAAACGATCGTTTCCGTTAGCATCGCGTGTCTGGAACAATGGGCGCATTGCCGGTTAAAGAGGTTTTCGTACGAGATTATTTTGGCTTTTCTGGCTCGGATAGGATTAGAACACGAGTTCGGATCCTATCCGAGACACGCTCATCTCGACGTAAGATTGAATACGAATTCTCCGGTAAAGTTCTACCGTATCCACAAGTTTCCAGAAGGTGTTTTTGAATTCTGCCAAACGAGTGCGTATGTCTTGGCAGCCATTAAGATACTGCGAGTCGTTAGTGTAGGTGTGCGATGTTAGTTTTTCATTGGCCACATGCCTTAACCGGTTGGGTATATTATGGCCAGAATGTTTTTCATAAGTGGTTTGAAGCTGTATGCGATGTACACGATAACGTGATGCATCGAAATTGCCCACGTAATCAACCGTTCTAGTTAAATTTTCATGAATGAATGTAAGTAGAGAATAGATAACCAACCGTGCACGTAGTACATCCAGCGAGATAAATAACTGCCATCATAAGACACGATTACTTGCAGATAAATGTAGAGCCATCATAAACCCTATCTTAAAAACAAATGTTTTGTGACAGTTTATCAATTAAAATTTCACCTACTTTACCACTTGAAAAATAATTGAAGCATTTTTTGGTAATCGTGGGCTTTACTTTTAATAAGATATTCAAATATAGCTGGATATTTCGAAGATGGTCGTTCTTTCGTGTAGTTATTCCACGATTTTATTGTACTTCATACTTATTATACTCTAAATGATCTTTAAACCTGGCAATTGTTATATCTAAGTAATTAAGTTTATCAAATATTTCGTTCTCATGGGTAAACTTGATATATTCATTAATTTCAATAGCTTTTTTTAGTACTTTCTCACAAGTTATTTTACTACTGTATATAATAAACTAGCTGTTACCCGCGGCTTTGCTCGCGCAAATTTTGCAAGCAAACCCTATTTACATTCAATATTTCAACAACCATAGTAATTGTTATTTAACACCTACCGCTGGGAATCAAACCAACTATTTTCAATTTGATCAATTTTCTGGAACGTTTACAATCGTTCTGTAATCGAACCAATATGCAATAACATATTCGAATTTAAAACGGTTCGAACATTTGGTTAAAAAATCGAAATATAAAAAATATTTATAACAATGTCTGAAATGTTATCAATTTAATACATCTCAATGAAGTACTCAATGAAGACTAAACATAGTTGAAAACAAAAAATCAGATCTAAAACAATACAGTAGAAGCCATTCTTCGTGTTAAGCCTTAATGCTCTCCCTCTTCCCCCGCGGGGGAATTTCGAAAAATTCCTTCTTAGTGCGCGTTTTCGTGACGTACTCTGTCTACCAAATTTCACCTCTAGGTTCTGGAACTTTCTAGAAAAAACTGGAACATTCTCATTGAAGCGTCACACATTTTCTAAGTCAACCACTTTCAACCCCCATATCTCCCACACCCTTATAGTTATGGAGACGCAATCACCATAATGCACGATGGGAGACTCGGGGCTACTACCACACACAAATACCATTCGTGCGCGATGTGTAGTTTTGGCTGCAGAGTGACGTATAGGCACTCTGCAGCCAAAACGTATATGTTGTTGTGCTTGCTGTTTTGTTAAGTTATGGCAACGCAACACTTGGGCGATCTGCCTGGGGGATGCTTCCGGGAGGTCTGGTTTAAGGGAAACTGGCCCCTATTTAGGCGTTACAGACGTGGAGAAAAACCGGAAAACTCCACGTGCCAGCCCGTCCGAGCGAGGCGCGAACCCACGACATTGTTCGGGGTACGACCGCTCGGTCACTGGTGGGCCCGAAAATACTCAGTAATTTGTAAGGGTTTTTATTTATTAAATTATAAACAAAGTGGGTATTACGAACGAAATCTGTTAGTAATTTCAAAATCAATTATATTCTCAATCGTATAGTTCTGCAGTTCTTGAAGTATCTTAATGGCAGCGCCACATACGGGAAAATACATGAACCCGTGTGGCTAGTTGTGGTTAACCTGTATACTTTATACACTGGCGTTTGCATACGACGCCTTTATATTGTAGAAGTCGAGAAACTTACCTAAATTTTATTTCAGCCGCCAGAAGAAGGAACCGGTGAAAATGTCCAGATTTAGCATGCATAGAGATTCGAAAACAATTAGCCTCTACGACTACGGAGTGTAACCGTCCACCGTTACGTAATTTATAGAAAATTTAACAAAACTCTAGTGGTGAATATTTTCGCGGTTTCCGGTGAGTCCATTCAAACGCATCTTTTTCCACTTAATTCTAACTGGTTTATTGTACAAAAAAGCATTCGCCGCCGTTTTCTGTCGTCGAAATTATCTGCTAGCGAGGATTTTACGTGTATTACGGCGTATCTTTAATGATTTTTTGACACAAATCGTGTTCGAACGACAAAAAACATTCCTGGCAACGGAATTCCCGGATGAATTTTTTTCTTCTAAATTTTGATAATCGTACGAAATTTCTCTATAAAGTTTCGTTGTATATTCTCTACGGGGTGACCCGAAAATCATTAAACAGTTTTATTATTCAAAAGAGCTAGGATAGTTAACGGTAAGTTCCAGGTAAACTGAATTTTGGGCCACCCAGTATATTCTTCAATAAACTATATTTTTGTATGTTAACTACGTATAATTTACTACAATCCCGAGAATAAAATGGCCGTCGACGTTCGATAATAATCTTCCACGAATGGAACAATGGCCTATTCTTGTTCTGGTTTTATCTCTAGTAAATCAATATTTAACTGCCATATATAGTAGTATTTCCTTTTTATTTTTTAATATTAAACATTTTTCAAATTATTAACTATTGTATCTGAATTGTATATATATATTATTTTATTAAATTTTCAAAAAGTTATGTTGCTTGACTTACTTTTAAATTAAGAGATTCCTTTAATAATTTAATATAAGAATATAGAAAATAAATTTTCAATATATGTATATGGTACAATTTGAAGATATAAAGCATTTTATGAATGAGTATCATATAAAATTTAAATCCCTATTACAGAATAACTCTTCCATATAAGAATCAAATTCCTCTTTTTTCCATTTTACCAGTAGAAAATCATATTTATATCTGTTCTTTATTTGATTAAATTATCAACACACACACACACACGCTTACATACAAGCACAATCTATTTTTCATTATATATGAATAAAAAATTTTGAACTTGGAAGAATCCTTTTTATGTATGGTTATTGGTGGGTAAAGGTCGAACTGACAGATAGACAGGGTCATGTGTCACATCTGCAGTGGGATCAAACTTAATGAAAATTTTACTTGAGTTGTTGTTATAAAAATATTGTAAATGCCATATCTCCTCAAAGTTAAGCTTCTTTCCTTTTTACAATAATATAAAATAATTTTTTTAATAAAATGTGGTAACAGATGGTGCCTTACACAATTTTAACTTTTCCAGCAAGATCCCCACATTATTATTATTTCGTGTAATAAATTACAATAAGTATCATTACAAAATTTTTTAACCCAATATGCTTCTTTAATAAAATGTGAAATACCAAGAAAACTTTTACTTGTCCCTCATTTTTATTAATAAATTATTATATATAATTTATCTACTTTGGAATTATCAAATGTACTTATGGAAAGGAAAATCATTTTATTACAAAGATTTTTAGATAAATGTTTAAAGTTCATCATAACAATTGCATGATGAATATTCATTATCCAATTTTAAAGAAATGGCCAATATTGTATACGTGAAAGAACTAAATCTTAGTTATTCACTCTCATTGTAATTTGTTTTGTATTTGTATATCAAATTAATTTGACCACACTCTTAAGAAACTATATACAAAATTTATTAATATTTACCAATTGGGAACAATTTTCTTAAGATTCTTTCGTAGGTTTTACGCTCATTGTCGTCTTGACCGCGGTCTGTTTGGAAGCCGGCTTGTTTTTCTTCCTCCACTCCACCCAGGCGGCCACGTCTGGTTGACGCATGTCTCCCTTCTGTTCTAGCTGTTGATAGTAGGCCTCGCGTAGAAAACGGAACGCCTGTAGATTAGCATAGGGTATGAGAGTGACGGGATCAAAATAGCGACTTGGCATTTTGGTAATGGGACACAGAGTCCTGGAAGCGGGTTTGGGCTTCCTATTTGGAAAATACTCTCTCAGTAGTTTCTCGTCTGTGAAGGTGACGAAATTCCTCGAACACCTTTGCTCCGTAGGTTTCTTCTCTGTGGTACCGCTGCACCAAATAACAAACATAAAATATCAAACCAAACTTGTTTAGATTCATATATACCTAAATCGTGCAATAGATATCCTCAGTAATTTAGTCCCCATTATGTCTCACAAGTTTGGATTATTATTTAGTCAAACGGCTTAATCATTCTTGGGTGAAAACAATCACCTAGCTCTAAGTTATAGCTTAGTCATTTATTGGAATAAATTGAACTTATCAAAATAACAATCCAAACTTGGAAAACCATAATGGTGCCTCCTACCTTACTTTTGCATCAAAATCTCCCCTTGAAAGTCAATGAAAAAGTACACAGTAAATTCAAACATATGAAAGATATAACAACACAATAGCAATACCAGATGCACACCACCACGTCTACACTGGTATGTCTAAATGAATACAGGTCTGATACATTTACAGATATTGTATATTAGTATACCCTGGGTACCTGGGTATATAATTCCGGAATTATATTTCATCATATATATATAATCAATCAAAATACCACCCCTTTGTTCACCCTACAAGGTGGCTAATCAATCTGCACACCTACATGCAGTGGCACTGTAAATATAAAGAAACTCAAAGATCCCATCTTTATGTTGTATGATAATCCATGAACTTTGGAGATGGAAAGGATCCACCTGGCTAGCCTAAGAGCCTGCAAACAACAACGATAGTTATGCTGGTGAAGATATAGTAGTTTTAAAATTTTCCGACACCAGACAAATTAAAAATATTAAATGTTGAAAACAATGTACATCCAAACAAAGATCAGTTACATTTTTTTCTCTTATAACATACATGGGGGACCCAAGAAAACCTTGTATAAAAACTTTGAAGAAATTTTGTAAAAAAGTTAATAAATAGTCACCTTCAAAGTACTCTCCATTAGATGCGATGCACTTGTGAAGTCTTTTTTCCCACTGTTTCAAGCATCTCTGGAACTCTTCAACCTTGATATCGTCCAGTGCCCTTAACCTCCATATCATCAAAACGCTTCTCTTTTAGATTTTTCTTCATTCTTGGAAACAAAAAAAGTCGCAAGGGACTAAGTCTAGTGAATACGGAGGGTGGGAAACGAAGGGCAATCCCCAAGAGGCCAAATAGTGGGTCACTCTTAAGGTCGTGTGTGCAGAGGCGTTGTCGTGATGAAGGAACCAGTCACCTGATCGCCAAAGTTCTGGATGTTTTGCACATCCTCTCGCAGACATCTTAAAATTTTTTTGGCGGATTTTTTCAACGTTTTCATCGTTTCAAGACAAAAACGTCCAGGACGCCCAGAACTTCGCAGGCAGAACAAAATAACAGTAAGAGAAACACAACAACACTACGCTCAAACATAAACCTACAAATTGACGCCATTTGCACAGCTGTTTCGTGAAGGTCTCTACTAACCCCATATAACGGGAGAACTCTCTACTATGTCTACGAATGGCAGTGTGCTCTCAGTTCAGTTTTTTTGGGTCCCCCTCGTACTGTAACAATTCCTTAATAAAGACACAGCAACTGAATATTTTCTATTATTGAATTTCAAATTCTAGTTTATAATATAACATTTTTGTTTCAATAAACAAAATACATGTATACAAAAAACAATCCAAGATTTAAAAAAAAAATACACAAAAAGAAAAAGTTTATGGAAGACATCTATCAAAATATGGTAATTTAAATCACTGTATTTTGATAAAAAGAAATATAGTAATAATGAAGGCTCATAATTCAAAATGACTACAAAATATTTTTAATTACATTTAATTTTGATTCTATTATTTCCAAATATCAACATTTTGGATAATCACAATGCTATAATTTAACATGAATGTTATACCATATTTGAAATTTTTTAAATCAAATTATTCTAATAATTATTAATTTTGAAATCTCCCTAATAAAAAGTTAAAGTTAATATCCAAAGCACAATAGCTTAAACTGTTTGTAAACTGAGCAAATTAATTCTAAAAAAGAAATCCATAGTCCCATTTGAAGAGATGGTGTGTCTTGACAGCTTAGATAGTTGCTTGGATATTTATGTAGTAAAATTATCAAGTGATAAATTTTGGTCCTTCCGAGAGAGACGAAGATACTATAGGCCCACTTTGACAGAAAAAGTGAGAGGAAGAAAATATAAATTACTCATTTAAAATTAAAACTGTATTGTAAACCAAAATCAGGCTTTTCTTATCATCTATATATAAATGGTACTTACATTCAAAATCTAAAGGAAACAAGCAAAAATTAAGAAAAGGCTGCAATTTTTAATCATAATTTTTAATTTATTCAATTTAAAATATATATGCTCTATTGTAGTATAGTCTTGCACCTGTACATCATACTTTTTATGATAACAACAAAGTCATACCTATAATCTATCTAACTCCATTCTGGAGAAAATTTTTGAATTGAAATCAAGTGACTTCTGGTCTGGACCAGAAGTTTGTATGTAGTTAATCGTGGCCTCCTGCCCCTAAGCTTTCCATATCTCATCTCGACTTTTGTCTACGTAACTCTGTTCTTAAGATTAACAAAGGACAGACAGGATGCCAGTGGGAATTTATAAAATTTGAAAATTGCAGCCTAAACATTACTTCTTAACCTTCATTCCGTTCTAACTCTATATATCTGCTGACACATTCCTAGTAATTCTGGATGCCTTTGAAAGACTCAACTGATGAAACTAACTTCATGCTCATTATAAAATGTAAAAACACTCCATATCAAGCAATGTTACAGAATTAACAACACAACTGCCTATTGACATTACAAAAAGATTTATTTATGCAAGTACTTTCAACAGTTTATAACTGTCTTCTTCAGGAAATAGTAGCATTCTGTTCTCTGTGTATGATATTTGAAAAATGAAATACAAATGGAGAACAACATTTTTTTTTTTTCAAAATTGCTCCTTGCACACAAGCATATATAAAATATAAAATTTTTAATGACCAGGATACACAATGAAATAAATCTAATAAAAATTTATTCAAAGTTATGTCAAACCAAAATACAAAAGTAAATTAATACATAGCAATGGCATTAATGAAGTGGGATGCTATAATTCTTATTAAGCTTTTATAATCTTATCTACAATTCTGGTATGTCAAGCTTGGGCAGTTGCATGACAATATTAAATTAAACACAGTGAAAATAGACTCCCAGATTAAATAGTATTCTCTGACCTCCACAATGCCTTATAAGCGAAGTCTGCAACCAAAGTGGATCAAACATATCCTCTATTACTTGTTCAGCCAGCCCCAATATGTCTGAATGAGCCTTAAGAGTAATATTTTCTAAACTACAATACTTTAAACAAATTGTAAATTATAACTTACTTTTCCTGTTCAGATAATTCTTCAATCAATGGCATAGAAACTGAATGATAACGTATCATTGGTCCTTTATAAGCTGGTTTGATAATTTTTGTTTTCTTCTTCTCCAATTCCAATCTTTGATAAGATTCTAAACCATGAAAAAATTATATCAAGTTATATAGCATAAAAGTTATTGCAAAAGTTCATTATTAAAACATTTTTGAATGATACTTGATTTTCAGATAACCAATTTGTTATTTAGAATGATAAAAATTATAATATTCATATATAACTGTTTTCACAGTACTAGTCTTTCACTGTGTCATTGTGGGTTTAGTCAAGTTCACAATGGAACTGCTACAGCAGTGATTCTCAACCTTTCTGAAGCCGCAGAATACCATTCGTATACTTTTTATTACACGGAGCATTAGCATCAATATAATCAAAAATTTATAAGCAATTCCATGTTTACTATTCTCAGGAAACAATGAAGCAATAAATTAATAAACTTTAGTATACTGAATAAAATAGAAACATGGAATTGTCTATGAACATAGCAATGGGAATAAATTTGAATAAAAACTTTAAAATCTTTTCTTTTGTGGAACACTCAAGGTAGGTTTGCAGAATACTGGTTAAGAACCACTGTGCTAGAGAGTAAGGAATGCAGAACTGACATATTCAATCAAACCACTCATGAAAATTTGAGGATTTGACTCAAGAATAGAGTTTGGAACACACTAAACTCTAGTGTTCAAAAACTATCTGATCATCAAATTATACATATTTTATAATAATTTAAATAGTTGTAACTCAAGAGAATTAAAATATAGGATTCAGATAATTTAGAGATTTATACTTCACTGAGGAATCATAAAGTATCAAAATAAAATCAAATTATGAGACAATTACATATGTATTTTATATTATTAACATAAAACCTAAATAAATCTTACATATTGCTATAATTAGTTCTGTATTTAATGAAAAAAATCAAACAAGTAATCACCCTAACAACGAGATCAAATGTTTTAGCTGGTTAGTTAATTTGTTTATTATTTTATGTTTAAATTGTTTTTTAGTTTTGTATGTTATTCTATATAAAATTTTTAAACAAAAATTTTGAATGATTAATGAGAAGAAAATCTTAAAAGTTTAAAGAATCAATAAAAAAGTAATTTTTGTTTATATTTGTTTAATGTTAGGTTTAGGTCAGAACCTGAAAATTGGCATTATATTTATATAATTATTATAAATGTAAGTTATAAGTTACATCATATAAACTTTAGTGATGCTACTACTAATTTAATTTCAAAATTTTTATCTTAAAATGTATATGATTCTGTAGTTTATACACTAGATTAAATTTTGTTAATACCCTTAAGAGTATTTATTTATTTAATCATTACTTAGCTCAATCCTTTGACAGTTCACTGTATTCAGAGTTAATCCATATAAGTGGCTTCTTGGTATATCAAGAATCCACTGTAATTGACAGTAGATATAAACTTATTAAATTTCCTTTAAAACAATTGTTTAAGATGTATCAATACATCAGACTGAAATTACTTTTTTCTTAAAATAATTTTGGAGACTAAATTACACTTTCAAACACCACAAAGCAGATTTCATAAAATACAATAAAAATTTTCAAAAATATAAATAGTTTGTGAATGAAAATGATTTTATAATCCTAAATATTCTGATTGTTTAATCAAGATTTTGATGTTTGTTTTTTGATTTTTTTTTGTTCAATTCATTAGTTTATTATAAACACTTAAGAGACAGGTGTATGAAAAAAACAATACAGTAAAACCTATTCAAAGAGAAACCTTAATAAAACAGAAACCTTCCTATATAATTCAATTTAACTAAATACAATGATAAAAATTATTGACTTACAGTGGAATCTCATACAATAAACTTGAGGGAATCTCAAAAATGTTTGTAAGCTGAAAGTTTGTTGTAATGAATACATACATAAATTATCACCAAGCATTAAATAGTTACATGTCACAATCATAAATTTCAATGAATTATTAGTGTAACAAGTAGAATTCAAAATTTCTTAATTACAACCTATAAGCAGCAGAAATGTCATACAGCTGTTACAATGTTAAGTCTGTATAATCATTTGGATGTTTTAAAATTACCATTCTTTTAGACTTAAGATTTAAAAAGAGGACCAAAGAAAGTCCGAAAATATAAATCAAATAATTAAACTGGCTTCTGTAAGTACTGTCGTTTTTAAAATGAGATGATAAACATAACCTAAGCATTAAAATTTACTACCAGTTTAGAATATAATGAAAATATTACCTAGAGATTTTAAATTTTTTTGTTCTGTTATTTTAGCTTCTGCTAATAATTCTTCTTGGGTCATTCGGTAATACCGGCTAGAATCTCTCTTCTTGGGTTCACGGTTTTTCTTCAATTCTTCTTGCTGTTTCATTCGTCTCTCAGTTTGTTCAGATTTCTCTTTAGTTGACTGTCTAACAGATTTTCTTTCTAAAGAAGAGCATTTGCAATTGGTAAATAACTATATAAAATACAGATTGTTATAAAGAACATTTATAATATTTAGTGTATGCTCTATACTATTGTTAATTCAATAAAATATTATATCAGAATTTATTTAAGTGAATAAAAAATATATTTTTGAATTGCAGTTTCCTCTTTTTATTAAAAAAATTTTAGGAGATTAATATATAATTCCAATATATGGCATTTGTATTAAATGAAACAAAAATGATGTTATACTGAGTGATAATACAGAAAGTTTACTTATAAAATGTGACAATGCCAAAAGTTATGTATCATTAAGTCTATTCCTCAAAACTACAAAACTGTCATTTAATATTTTGTTTCTATAATATTTCCAATTTTCAATATCAAAGAAATAAATAAAAATTTTAATCTATAAATAAATATAAATATCTTATTACCTACTGAAACATCTGATATAACAGGCTTAACTGCACATTTTGGAATTCGTGAATCCTTTTGTTTTTTTGAAGTATCTCGTTTCGGTTCCTAAAATATTTGAAATAAACATTTTGTTAAAAATATGAAAAAGTTAGAAAATTAAAAAAAAATTTATTAAAATTATATTCTTTACTTTTTACATTTTTGACTTATTTTAACTGTAATGAACTATTTTAAAACTAAATTTACTACAATAAATAGAACATACAGAAGAAATACAAACAACATAGAATGTTTGTTGTTGTCAACTAATTTTTGTTACAATATAAAATTGTAAATTTCAATTAATGTTATACATATCTGAACTAAAACCAAATAAATCATTTAATTACATAAATGTATTTATTTAACTAATAAATTAAAGCAATCAAACAACAAATGAAAATAATTTCAAGTATTTTACCTATGAAATAAAATGAACTTATCTGGATTTTCATTGGACCTGCTAATATTTTCATATTTTCCATTTTTGACTCTTTCTACCCTACGGGCACTGTGAGGGTCTTTTTAATCATACCCATTGTGGAAAGGAAGCAGCCTGGTAATGAAAGGCGAGGCCCAATATATCTGAGACAGACCATCTCCCAAAAAATTTTGACTGCCTGTGTTTGATCCCAGTTCTGTAGTAACAGTAGTAGTAATAGTATGCTAATGATTTAATGATTTAACTATTTAAAACTATTTAAAATATTTGGTTGGTCATCCAACCACCAAATATATTAAAATTTTAATGAAGTATTTAACCTAAAGTACTGAATTTCAAAAGTTACTAAAAAAAAAAAAAAAACAGAAACTTTTCACTAATCTACAAAAAGTAACCTAATTTAATACTCTTAAATAAAATAGTGTCCTCCAGGTTATCTTTTGTCTAGACTTTCATCATTGTAACTAAGTAATTTGAGCTGAAAGAGTAGAGTGTAAATATGCGAAAATTTATCAAGTCCTATTCTTAGTCAATCTTTCTTTCAAAATATTCTAAATTACTCTATTAAACTTTGTTCTAAACATAATGTAATTTTTAATATTAGTACAAGATACTTTCTTGTAATTGCTTCAGGTCTAGTTGTTTATCTTCAAGTTTTATTAATGGTTATTATTATTCACCTGTAAAACTAGATTTACCAGAATAGGCAATAATTCCATTACGACTGATATAATAAGTCTAGTATTATAGGTGGATAATAATAGCCGTTAATAAAACTTGGAGGTAGTACAAGACAGCTTAAACCACCTATCAGCCCAAATTACTTAGTGATAATAAACCTTAAGTTAGTGGTTTTCTATTGGATAATGTGACACATAAGGGTGATATAACAACACTTCATGGAAGCCATGAAATGGATTAATGGAAGAAGGCAACACAACATTTAGGCAATCTACCAAGGAGGAGTACCACCAGGGAACACTTTCTAACAGAAACTGGCCTCTATTCAAGTATTCAACATATGGAGAAAAGGGCCAAACAGATAGCCATATTATAACCCAATTTAATCCAGCATTCATTTGGCCTTAATCAAAGATCAGATTAACAGAGATTTATATGAGGAGAAAATCCAGAAAATTCCATAGGCAAGATGCAAACCCATGACCAACTATCAGTGTTCAGTATGAAAATTTAGACTATGGAAAATTACAATTAATTGTATAATTTCTTTCACTAATTATAAATGTATAAAATATTTTTTTATTTATTGTTCTGCTAAATTATTAATATTTATACATCTACAAAAAACATTGTTTGCTGCATTGTGCTGTAGGTATATGGACTGATGCACTTAATAAAGTTGTTGTTCTACATTTGTTAATTAAATGTTTGTCATTTCTTTTATGTTATCTAATCTTAATTCAAGTTCACAATATTTATAAGTCTACATACAACCACAAATAGAAGTAACGTAAACCATATTGCAATTTTATTGTTTTATTTATAATTATATTATAATCTAAATGGAGATTAAAACAATATTTTTAATCAATTAAAAAGCAAACAATTCTTTCCAAAGAGCAGAGAGCAATCTACACACTAGTGAAAACATTCATAAAACTATTTTTTACTGTAAATTCAATAATGTTCAAATCTTGATGATACTTTTTAAAATATTATGATCCATATTCATAATTTCCTGAAATATTTAATTTCAAGTAGAAGTAAGTTGAGATATTATATAAAATGAGAATGCACTAAACATTTCAAGTAGTAATACAGTTTGAAACTTTTACATTACAGATATTTTGTGTGTCCTGTTTAAAGCATTCCAAAATTTAAAAAACTCAATATAATATACTTTCTACAAATACATAGTACATAATTTTATTGAAGGGTTATCACACAATTGAAATCATTATTGCCTTGTAGAAAGTATATTGTATTATAAATAAAAAGGGATTAAAGGCTAATTGATGAAATAAAAACATCAAGTTAAGAATAAATAATATTTATATAGACAAACATTAAGTTATAACTAAAAAAACAGACTCCACATTAAAAAAAAAAAGTTAGAATGAAAATCATGTGTTATTGCTATTTCTGTGTTATATTTATTATAGACTTTTGATTAAGAATTGTATTATATGTATTGTGTTATACCTACTTATTTACAATATACATTAAACAACTTTATATTTGGGTACTTAAAATAATTATCTAAATTTATAAATAATTAATATTCAATAAAAACTTACTTTATAAAACTTAGTAGTAGTTCTTCTTCTTTGCTTTTGCTCATCTTCGTCTTGATCCGAAACAGGTTCGTCATTCTCGTCGATAGAAAAATCCGAATCGTAGACATCACTTTCTTCATCTTCTGTTTCATATGCATTATCACTTTCTACCTAAAAGAAGACATTTTTTTTAATCAAAACATTTTAAAGCATTGTAAATTTTTCTGAAAGTTAATATAAAGTAATATAATAATAATAATAAAGTAAATCAAATATTCAATCATTAAGTATGGTATAAATGATATTCACATATACCATAAATCCTCCAACAGACTGTGAGAACACAGACTTAATGAATGAATTTTTATCAAAATAATACAAGAAAATTTTGTCAATATAATGTTTTCAGCAGCAATATCTGTCAACTTGTTTACTTGAGAGTGTTTCTTATTACGTGTTCTTAGTGTCGAAAGAGATGCTTTCCTGCCATTCTAAAATGACAAACGAATGGCCGATTCAGAGAGTCGTCACCAGTTCCTCCAATGGTAAAACTTGCCACGAGTTCCCTGACAAGGATCGTCACCAGTTCTTAAACAGGATGAGTTAGCTCCATCTCCGTTGATAACAGAATACCCTCTTCTTCAATAATGGAATACCATCAACTCTAGCTATGGCTACGTCCTCAGCTCCAATTCAGAAAAATTCCTATTCCTGTAACAGATAAGTCCACACCTACCCATAGAACTGTTCCCGGTGTGCCCAGAACTCATGTGTGAACTCTTCTTAAAAGAAGATATGAACAATCATCTCGTCTAAAAACGGCTCTGTTCAATCTCTAGATATTTATGACAAAGCATGATTTAATGTAAACTCTGTCTCATGAAATGCTTCAGTGTCACACTAGTATTTAATATATATTTGTCTTGTTACTGATAGCATGTAGATCATATAACATATAATAAATGGGTATTTGTTTTGTTTAACTTGTCTAAGAGTGCTTTGCTTCTGTCACACTGTCTCATAGTGTCTCCTCCAACCCAAATCCAACTGCCTCGTAACCCTTGTAAACCAGTGCAGCCTCTGTGTGCATAGAACTGGATGCAGTGGTGTCATCCTGACAAGGGCATCAAAGAGGCGGAGACCCTGCAGTCACACAGACACTGGGTCTCCTATGAACACTGGCTATTTAGTTTAAACTACTAAATAAACACTGGGTTTCCAGTAGATGCCAAAATGTCATTAAATTCCTACACACAACTTAATATTGTTCTGTATATGCTGAGATAATTTTCCTGTGAAAACCCTTAAAAAATGTTTTTACTGTGTTATGGGGACAACTAAAGTATACAGTAAATAATACACAAGTGGATGCAGCTCCCTCTATTTTCTATTACAAACTCTCTATGTTACATAGATCAGTGAACTAGATGTTACTCTTAAAGCATGACACTCTTAAAGTTATCAAGAATAAGAATGAAACAAAGAGCCTGACAGGATTCCTCCAGTACTTAAATAATGATGTTAAATTATTTAATGCAAAATGTTTTTAACTATCTTAATGTGGCTTCTCGTATAAAATCAAAAAATTTTATAAAATTACAACTATAACCTTATATTTTGTGTAAGAAATTCATGTAACATAATCAGTCCCAATGAATAATAATCACTCATTTAACTTTAAGCTAACAAAACATTATTATATTTAAACAATCTGTATATTTATATATAAATGTATATAATTTTAAATTACTACAAAGAGCAACAATCATACAAAAAAAATTTTGTTTCAGTTTATTGTAACACCTTTGTGTTACAATAAACTGAAACAAAATTTTTTTTGTATGATTGTTGCTCTTTGTAGTAATTTAAAATTATATACATTTATATATAAATATACAGATTGTTTAAATATAATAATGTTTTGTTAGCTTAAAGTTAAATGAGTGATTATTATTCATTGGGACTGATTATGTTACATGAATTTCTTACACAAAATATAAGGTTATAGTTGTAATTTTATAAAATTTTTTGATTTTATACGAGAAGCCACATTAAGATAGTTAAAAACATTTTGCATTAAATAATTTAACATCATTATTTAAGTACTGGAGGAATCCTGTCAGGCTCTTTGTTTCATTCTTATTCTTGATAACTTTAAGAGTGTCATGCTTTAAGAGTAACATCTAGTTCACTGATCTATGTAACATAGAGAGTTTGTAATAAAAAATAGAGGGAGCTGCATCCACTTGTGTATTATTTACTGTATACTTTAGTTGTCCCCATAACACAGTAAAAACATTTTTTAAGGGTTTTCACAGGAAAATTATCTCAGCATATACAGNCTTTTCTTGTTATCATCATCCAGGGATTGTTCTGGAAAATTATTTTAAAAAATTGCCAACCATTTGCCAGTTTTAAATGTTTTTCACCACTTCAAATTATTTATTGCCACCAGTTTTACATACTAATTAATGTAGGTGCTGGTACTCTTATCAGTTTAAAATTTGGAAAGCAAAAGTAACATGTTAAGCTATCACTTAGAAATAGGAATCATTTTTTCAATAATTCCAAATAACATATTTGATCACAATCTTTAAATAGCATTTCACATGTTCTGTCATGTGAAAATTTTTATGTTTTAGTTTAGTTTACTGAAAAAAATCAAAGCAAAAAAAAATGTCACCCCAAAAAAGTCTCCAAATCTTCTGTCAGTTGATTAAAAAAAAAATCCCATCTGCAAACACTGGGCAGCAATGTATGAAAACTGCCTTCGGTTCTCAATGTCACTTCCTACTTTTCTACCCAAGCTTAAGATGTAACAACATAAAATTGCTAGGTGTCTGGTGCACGGGACTCCATGGCACGAAAGCTCGACATTCTGCTGTTTTTCCTGAATGTATTGTTTGCAATTCAATTTCATGCTGAACGTCAAAATAATGGACTAGGGTTTTTATCACTAGCATTATATTTTTATTATCACTTTAATAAAAATATCACCAAATGGCAATTCTGGAACTATGCATGACCCTTGATTATCTACTGATATTCATTCACTTCTTTAAATATGACAAAATTGATTGTTAATTTGTTCCATTTTATATGTGATTAATTTTTTAAAAATTTCAAAAGAATCATTCATTCTCTTTTGGGTGGGTGGTGTTGGTTATCAACCGACAACTACATTTATCAATTGGTTATGTTTGTCATATGATAATTGATACAATCCTATTAATAATTAAAATATAACAATATAGGCATCCCTCATATAATATGGTTTTGCTCTAACACAGTCAGATAACTGGGGAAATCCCCCATACAACACGATTTGAAATCCTCCATACAAAATTTCAGAACGTTTAAGTGCAACTCCTTTATTCCATAGTTTTTTCAAGTAAACGTGTATGTTATCTCAAATTTTCCCACAAATTTTAAATATAGAAATTTTCAATTTGTTTTGTGTTTTTCATCATATTTAATGAAAATTGATAGTGCAATTTTTTTCCTTCCTTGTCCTAGCTTTCCTATCAACCAGGCGTTGTTGCTTTCAGATTTTAGCCTTTAAGACTGTCACTGTGTTTTCTTTTTTATAATCTTCATGTTTAGTAAACTTTATTTTCACATTGTTAGGTAAGTGTTATTAACTTTTTTTAACCTTAGTTACGTAAGTAATCATTTGTAAAAACAACAAATGAAATACAGCGGTATCTTGGTACTTCCAACTCAAACAATTCGGTATTTGAACACAAATTCTGAAAAAATAAGCATTTGATTCTTGATTGAACAAATGTGATCCACTAGAAGAAATTTTTGATTAATAACATATATTTATTTTGTCACACATAAACAATTTTTATAATAATAATAATAAAGTAAATCAAATATTCAATCATTAAGTATGGTATAAATGATATTCACATATACCATAAATCCTCCAACAGACTGTGAGAACACAGACTTAATGAATGAATTTTTATCAAAATAATACAAGAAAATTTTGTCAATATAATGTTTTCAGCAGCAATATCTGTCAACTTGTTTACTTGAGAGTGTTTCTTATTACGTGTTCTTAGTGTCGAAAGAGATGCTTTCCTGCCATTCTAAAATGACAAACGAATGGCCGATTCAGAGAGTCGTCACCAGTTCCTCCAATGGTAAAACTTGCCACGAGTTCCCTGACAAGGATCGTCACCAGTTCTTAAACAGGATGAGTTAGCTCCATCTCCGTTGATAACAGAATACCCTCTTCTTCAATAATGGAATACCATCAACTCTAGCTATGGCTACGTCCTCAGCTCCAATTCAGAAAAATTCCTATTCCTGTAACAGATAAGTCCACACCTACCCATAGAACTGTTCCCGGTGTGCCCAGAACTCATGTGTGAACTCTTCTTAAAAGAAGATATGAACAATCATCTCGTCTAAAAACGGCTCTGTTCAATCTCTAGATATTTATGACAAAGCATGATTTAATGTAAACTCTGTCTCATGAAATGCTTCAGTGTCACACTAGTATTTAATATATATTTGTCTTGTTACTGATAGCATGTAGATCATATAACATATAATAAATGGGTATTTGTTTTGTTTAACTTGTCTAAGAGTGCTTTGCTTCTGTCACACTGTCTCATAGTGTCTCCTCCAACCCAAATCCAACTGCCTCGTAACCCTTGTAAACCAGTGCAGCCTCTGTGTGCATAGAACTGGATGCAGTGGTGTCATCCTGACAAGGGCATCAAAGAGGCGGAGACCCTGCAGTCACACAGACACTGGGTCTCCTATGAACACTGGCTATTTAGTTTAAACTACTAAATAAACACTGGGTTTCCAGTAGATGCCAAAATGTCATTAAATTCCTACACACAACTTAATATTGTTCTGTATATGCTGAGATAATTTTCCTGTGAAAACCCTTAAAAAATGTTTTTACTGTGTTATGGGGACAACTAAAGTATACAGTAAATAATACACAAGTGGATGCAGCTCCCTCTATTTTCTATTACAAACTCTCTATGTTACATAGATCAGTGAACTAGATGTTACTCTTAAAGCATGACACTCTTAAAGTTATCAAGAATAAGAATGAAACAAAGAGCCTGACAGGATTCCTCCAGTACTTAAATAATGATGTTAAATTATTTAATGCAAAATGTTTTTAACTATCTTAATGTGGCTTCTCGTATAAAATCAAAAAATTTTATAAAATTACAACTATAACCTTATATTTTGTGTAAGAAATTCATGTAACATAATCAGTCCCAATGAATAATAATCACTCATTTAACTTTAAGCTAACAAAACATTATTATATTTAAACAATCTGTATATTTATATATAAATGTATATAATTTTAAATTACTACAAAGAGCAACAATCATACAAAANAAAGAAATGGTGCCTAATGCCTCCCTCTAGTAACAAATTATTTAGTAATTAATTAAATACAATAGTGGAAAAGTAGCCCAATGTAATCTGGTAGTTGTTTAGTTTTGTCACCTTTGAAGTAGTCCCCTCCTATGTCTGTGTACGAAATTCAGTATTTCTTTCAATGAAAAGAATGCTTCCTGAAACACTTCTTTTGGGACGATGCACAGCTCCTCTAGCAAATTTTCCTTAATGGGTTTAAAACAATAACATTTGAGAGCAAATTTTAATTTGGGAAACAAAAAGAAGACTGCTGGGGTTTAGTCTGTTTTTTTAGAGGTTGAAGAACAAGGTGTCGAGTTATTGGCCAAAAACCCTTTTATCAGCAGTGTTGTGTGGACATGAGCATTGTCACACTGCTATTCTCTCCAAGCAGTTGGTCTTTTCTACCTGATTGCTTCACGAAGATGTTTCATTACCTCCAGATGGTATTTCTTATTTACTGCCTTCCCTTCTGGAAGAAATTCCTGTTGAATGACACTATCAAAATCGAATGAAACAGTGAGCAAGACCTCCACATTCAACCGAAATTGTTGTGCCTTTTTTGGGTTATGGTAAAGATTTTCCCACCCACTATGATGACTGACATTTTGTTTCCATATTGTACCCATAGAGCCAATGTTTCATCCCCGGTGACAATGTTTTTCATGAAATTATCAGACCTAGCCCATCCCAGAACTCTTCACTCAACTACAATCACGAAAAGAAAATCATAAAATGCAAACAACACATTTACACATATGAACGTAACATAACAAATGAAGATAGAACAAACTGCTTTTGGAAGATAGTACAAAAAAACTTGCTGGTAGAGAGCTGTGTAAGATGCATTTAGATTCAATTATCAGTTGGTGCATAATTTAAAAACTTCGCAAACATTCCGGATAGACCTCATATATCATGTTCTTACATCATAAAATCCACCATATGTTGTTTTATAAAATTCGTCTTCCTCCTCTTCGTCCAGCAACCGCGCCATACGACTTCCGGCATTTACTCGTTTATCTCGATCTGCAGCCATTATATTTTACAGGAAAACACGTGAAAGTAATCTGTTTAAAAATAAATGTAGAAAATATATAAATAATAAAATTTCAAATATATTATTTTCATATTGTATGAAAAATGTCTTAAGTACATTTGTATTATATTCCTTGCTTATTATGTTGTAGAAAACATAGTCATTCTACACTTGTATAGTCAGTTTAAGACTCAGCAGTTCTCCATTTTTATGACTAAGCATTTTGAACTCCTGTCCCTCATCAGTTATCACTTATAAGAAGCTGCAAATAATTGGAATATTATTATTCTTATTCTAATGATACAACATCCTATCATCTAATCAGTGATGAGAATTCAAATCATAAACATATCTTCAAAATATAAAAGATTACTCAAAATTTATTACAACCTTCTAATTTTATATATTTTTAAATCTTTAAAACGATTTGGATATAATTATTTTTCAGCCTTGAAACAAAATAGGGACTATTGTGTTCAAGGCTTAAAATGTAGGAAAAGGGAGAAACTCATTGGAAAAAAATTAGAATAATTACGATAATTTTAAAAATAGCCAAAATCATTACTTATAGAAAAATGTTTAGTAAAATATCATGACAAAAGCAGTCTACATTATACAGGCATACCCCAGGTTACATACCAAATGCATTCTATCAAATATTGGTTGTCTCATGAATTGTCATTTCCCATACATTTACACACATTTTTTTTAATTCATGTCTTAAATTGAATTTTAAATAAATGCATATATAGAACACAACTAAAAACTTAGATGTAACTTGTATATATACATATATATGTGTGTGTATTTCATAATAGAATTACATAACTTTGCATATTTATAGAAGACACAGTTACACATTTTATTTACATGGCAATTTTAAAAACATCTAACTTTAACTGGACAGCCACACAGCTGCTTTCTTTTCTTCATCGCTTAATGTTTTATAGGATGTCATTTCTCATTCAATTTCTCATCTTACTGTGGTTCTCCTATGTTTGTCAGAATCATCATCATCTAATAATTGAAAAAAAAAAAAATTTTCTTTTTCTTCAAAATTACTCAAGCCCTTTAATTTCCAATGTTTTGGCTAGTGTTGAATCGGGCGTTGTATCGTTGTTGTGTCTTTAACAGTCATCCTTAGATTATTATCTTCATGCAGTATCTCTATCAATTCTGCATTTGCTAATTCCTCCTTGTGGGTTTCAATTAGCTGTTAAATATCTACCACATCAATTCCCAAGTTTAGTCTCCTCCCCAGCTGAACAACTTGATTAGTTATGATATCAGAAGTTTCAATATTATCTACATTATGTTTTATAAATTGCGACATCAGCATCCACAATTGTCCATTACTCTTATATTGTATAAAGTAAGCTTATACTGTAAGCTTATACTCTTATATTGTATTGTATTGTATTGTATTGTATTATTAAAAAATATTTAATTATTGACAATTTGCCAAATTTTCTTAAAACCCAGACTTTTCTGGTATTAGATAGGTGGCACCCCTTGGAATGAACAAAGCACCGTATCAGTGGAGATAGCCGCCGAGTCAGATCATGGCAGGGGTACAAATATATGACGGTTGTATCTGCGGTTTGTTTTATCCTGAGATGGTCGTAACCTGTATTTGATATTCACACAGCATATTTATTTGACAAAATATCTTCTCATTAACAAGTAAAGAAAAGATAGAGTTAACTTAGTATATATGTTACCGCTAAAGCTCGAGAGTTGTTAATGTGTATATTACCTAGTTAATTAGGAGATTAGCTAGGGTAATCCATTAATGTGCGGAATCGAGAGCTTTCCGCATTTTACGTAGGGAATCTGCAAATTAACGGCTTCCGTATCGTTAAAGTTCAAAAGTTTGTTTCTCTCATTTCATTTCCCTACTACTTCCCAAACAAGACAGAGCAAAACCTGATACACGCTCAATTTTAGCTGTGGTTCTTAGTAAAACAGATGATGGCTTTTATAAACTTGGTACTAAAATAGGTATTTTAAAACAATTGTATGCAAAATCTGAATTTAGTGTTTGCGAAGAGATATTTTCAACAAAAGAAGATGTCCCTGCTAAAGAAATATGTTTATGTCAAATAGCAATAAAACAATCCCTTGGTAGTGGGCAGGGTTTCAGAAATGTGACTGCAAATCTATGTGTACCACAAATAGGTGTGCTTGTCGTGAAAACCAATTGCTACATAATTCAAAGTGTCACTAATTTTTAGATTGCACTAATAAGTAAGCACAAGTTTATCATATGTTTTGCAAATTCATTTCCCTAATTATAATAATATTTTAAACCGTTTGATTTTTTGTATTACAGTTTTTTAATTGATTGATGATTGATTCTATCAACTAATTTGTCGATTGTTTGATTGTATTAACTTGATTCTTTAGATATCGAAAATTAATTAAATAACATTATGTTAATTTAAGCGTACAAAAAACACTGCTGTTGTTCCAGCAAAGATCTTATTTTCAGTTTACTGAGTGACTAATAGGTAATGTGTAGATTACCTAGATCATCTGCACATTACCTAGGTAATTTGAGAAATGGAACAATCTTCGAAATTTTAACGGATCACCCTAGTTAATCTGGAGATTAGCTGGGTAATGTACACATTAACGGCTTTCCAGCTTTAGTGGTAACATATACAGTAAAACCCGATTATCCAAGCCCTGATTAAACAAAGTTCTTCATTATTCAAAGAGAACCTGTAAATGAATATGCTACTTTCCTTATACAAATCAATATCGGGCTATTGTATAGCCCGATATAATCCAATAGTTGTTGCCCACTCTTCTTATAATGCATAAAAACTTTGTCATAAATGCACTAAGTGTTTAAATGCTGTTGAAGTTTTAATTTTAACTGTACGGTAAATGATGATGCTGAAGTAACTAGAACATTGCAGCAAACAAGAGAGGAACTATTATAAAACAAAATCTCTAAATAACTTTAGAAAGTTTAAAACAATAACACATATTATAAAATAATTTGTTACTGTTACTTTTTATCATTTAACTTCAATGTACACTACATTATTATGTTACATTCATATTAAATGTAACTTATAATAATACACATTTTTATTCTTTAAATTATTGTATTTATTGGTTATATAACAAATGTAAAAAAATTATATTCTTATATATGATTAAATTAGTAAGACAAAGATATAGGATATGTAGAAAAAATTGATCCTGTATTATCACAGTTAAAGACAAAATGTAATACAATGTTTCAAAAAACAAGAGACATCATACTTTCCTACTAAAAAGAAGAAAAAGTAGCAAAAGTGAGATGAATACAAGTCCCGTAATTATTAAAATAAAGTGCATTGATTTATTTTTAAAAAACATATGGACTAAATGTCTTAAACAACTAAACTACTTTTTAATTTTGACTTTTTCCTTTCTGCAAATACTATAAAAATCATTTTACCACATCTACTGCGGGTTTGGCCAGTTCACTACGAGCAGCCAAGAATAATTTATAAAGTCAGCAACTTAAATAAGTTACCAACAAGTCAATCATAAAGCACTAAGTCAGTTCAATGCGCATACTATATTCAGACATTTCAAATGAAACGCTAACAAAATTCACAAAGAAACGAGTCAGTTTACATCACGAAGAAAATGGCATCTGGCAATATCGATATTTCTAAATTCACTCGAATTTGTAAATTGAATTTTAAAAGCCAAACGACACAAATAAACACCTGGGTAAAAAACTCCAATAAAAATATTTCGGATAAGACCACACTAGCAATAGTATAACTCTAATTTTTGAAATAATCATTTTGTAGTAAACAAATCAAACAGTCCATCAAAAGTACAAATAACAAAGATGTCATTCTCACTTAACT
>NW_019384621.1:915244-959359 GCF_000671375.1 Centruroides sculpturatus | reverse complement strand
TCCGACCATTCTAAGTACGGACAGTCGTTCGGTGCTCGAGGCGTTGACTAACGTGGGGTACACTTCGGAAGCGATCATCATTGATATTGCGGCGGCTGTGTCGTCTTTCCCTCAGCCTATTGAGTTGTTATGGACTCCGGGGCACGTTGGTATTGCCCTTAACGAGGACGCGGATAAGGCAGCGAAGGGAGCGTGTTTAACAGGTTCCTGGAGGGGCCCGCTGTTGCCTAAAGACATTCATCGGTTAGTATGGCAGGACACTCGTAATTCGTTACGGGACCACTGGGCTTCGGTCCATAGGAACAGGGGTAGGGAGTATCTCCGTCCTTTTGACCCGTGGCCTTATCACCACGCTTCATCGCGGCGGGCGGAAACACTGCTGGCGAAACTACGGACTGGTACGGCCCCACTCAACTACTTTCTTTATTCGCGTGGTATCGTCCCGTCCCCAAACTGTTTGTTCTGTGGGGAGGCAGAAACTACTGATCACTTCTGGCTCAGGTGTCCCGAGTATACTACAAGTCGTACGGACCTACTGAAACACTTAAGACTGAACTTACAGACTGTGCGTACTTTGACTCCTCTGTATTGGCCTCAGGCTGACATGTCCTCGAAGTATCATATACGTCTTCTAGAACAGTATATTTATCGATCGAGTCGCTTCACCTAATAAGATGGCGCTGTAATTCGGAGAAAAAGCGATTATAGGCTGCAATCTCCATATAAACGAGAATGATGATGATGATGATGAATAATCTTCAATTTCCATTTTACAATACTTGCTTTATTTATGTATTTATTCAATTTAATACGGTTTTCTGCGGTGTGTTTTTTATAAATAATTATAAAGTATCAAAACACCTCCCATTCTATAAACAAAAATAGTAAAAACTGGACTAAACATGGTAAATCGGCTGTATTTTAATGACTTAAAAGAATGCAATACTCTACATCTATATCTAAAATTGTAGGTGAAATGTGTCCAGGAAACATTGCTAAAAATGCCGACTCGAATTCAATGTTTGCTATTCCTATACAATAACAGACTTTTGGATCTCAACAACTTTAGACAAGAATGAAAGGGAATTGAATCACTCCATACAATTATCTTTCATACTTGTCTTGGGTTCGGTCATACCCAAAATGGAGACGACCTGGCTGCACCACTTTAGAGTAAATGTTCAGTGTGACGACCACCAACTTCGTTACATAATATGCAACGACGAACCATGTTTTGTCCGACTCTCTATAAGATGCCACGCTCCCCTCTGATGGTATTAAATACTGTAAAGATGCGCTCTGTAAGTTTATGAACTGTTCCTACAGTTGTTGCGTACACAAGGGTCCCACGTTGACTAGCTGTGTGTTTACAGCACAGCCCCAGTGGATGCAAGGAGTGACCTGAAGGACGACAGCATAGAACGTCCTGTACACAGGCTAAGTTAGACTACTGCAGTTGTGTATTTACAGTCTTCCATCCGCAGCAATAACATGACGTTAATGGACGGAAGGGTAGCTATCAAAGTGAAGGGCGGTCAAGCACTTCCTACCGCTGTAGACACTTTAGTTCAAATTTCCGGCTATAGGTTCCTTATATCAAAACGTTCAAAAGTTCATCCTCTACATTACCCCAAATTTTTAAAACGTCATTCTGATACGCCCTGTATATTAAATATTAGTTAAAGAAACTTCCATTACTCCTTCTGGATAAGTCTGTGTAGTTTTTTTATTTAGCAAATAATGCATATATTGTTTTCAATCCCATGCCATGATTTGAACTCAATGCCTCAATGAGTTAAAGCCCGGTATCTTGTTAATTAGATAGCATAAGAACTATCACATGGCACGTTATTATTCTCATTTTAGAAAGTGTTAAGGAAATCGACACGGCACACTCTTGCTAATCCGGCCATTAATTAATTATCCAGTATATTCATCGCCTCCATTCTTCCGTTTCCATGAAAATGCTAGTCATATCACAAATCCCCTTTAGTTGTTTAGTCAGGTTCAAATCTTGGGGGTGCATATTAGTAAGTTTATTATTTGCCCACCTGCCTCCAAAAAGAATCCGAAATCATTCATTGCCCTAAGGCAGACTTTAGTTCTATACATTCTCAGTTATCCTGCACTCCTCTCTTCGTTATGCAATGAATTGCCCGATTAGCAAGAATCTAATGTATATACTAATGCAGTTCGACTAGTGGGAATGTTTCTGGATGACGAACACGAGTTAAGCTGGAGTCACACTTACAGAAAAAAGCTCACGTAATCGTAATGGCAATTTTCGCACGTAAAATCGTGAAAGAAAAGAAAAACGGAATAAAAAAAACATAACGAACTTTTCGCCATCTAGAGTGTCAGTTCACATTACTAGCAGCGCTACGTCTAAATTCATTCTGGCTCCTGCCAATTCAAGCTAAACACGGATTCTTCCATCTTACCTTTGACTTTTTTTCTTTCTGAGCTTCCATGATTTTGAAGCAGCGAAGGAACTATCAATAGATATCAAAATGGCGGCTGGGCAGCTCACGCGGTTTCTCGTTTTCAGTCTCGGGTAGCGCAGCAGGACGTCAGTGACGTTGTAAATACGTCATCACTCCCAGGAATCTGATTGGTTAACATCTACATTTTACGGCCAAAAAAAGTTTTCCACTGAGCACCTCTCGAGTTGATTTTCCAGAAATTTTACCGGCGAGGGACGTAAAATTTTTCTGGTTTTGGCTTTCAATTTACGTTTTCAGTAGTGTTTTACTGTAAGTGTGATTCCAGCCTTACTCCTAATAAAAATTAATAATATAATAAATTATAATTATTTTCCCGTGTTGAATTTGACTTTTTGTCAAATGGGAATTGAAATTTCAACTACATTTCGGCATTTGTCGCGCAGGGCCACGTTTAACAGACAGATCAAAATTTTCAACGATCCTCAATGATTTCTTCTCGGCCTCATTTTTATTTGCTTTTCAAAGTAGGCTACAAAATCTTTTTTAGTTTTGAACACAATTCCCTGCTTTACTTTCTTCGTAAATCTTTTTCTTGCACATAATTTCATTACATAAACATTAAATATAATTTTGTTCGAAAATATTTCACGTTGGCCACTTAGGGGCCGAAATTTCTCGAATTTCCGAGATATTTCATCCCGTAATTCCATGCCTGCTCTCTATTGCCTGTCATCTGAAATTGCAGTGTTGCATTCTCCCTCTCTTATAATGATTACTATCGGACATTTATAACATTATTAATTAAAGTTAATATTTAAACAGAATTTCAATATTGTCACTCCGAAATTACTCTTATATTTTCAGGTTAACTAAGTAAAATTAAATGTTAAATGATGTAAGTTATTTCTCCTGGCAATTTTTATCAAATGTCCTATATTTATCTACAGAGTAAGAAGGGGAGGAGAAGGAATAACGACGTCTATTCAGTTTCTGTTATTCAAACACAGAAACACCTTTCGTTCATTCAATTTTTTAAAGGTCAAACGAATATTCCGTGAAAAAATTATATAAATATGATGATAAAACGAATGAATGCACTCAAACTTAGCAGTGCATTCATGCGTTGTGAGGTGATCACTGAGAAACTAATCAACGGTCGTACTATGAAATTGCCCACTTTACTATAAAATTGTGCATTCAATATGTTAAAACGAAAGTGAGAGAGGGTGGATATGAATACCTCAATCTTTTTTTTAACTCTTTCCGCCCTGTGGGCACTAAGAGGGCTTATTATTGCAAGCCCATTATGGGTTCGACCAGGCCCACAATGGGGCTGCCGGGTGGTGAGGGATGGAGCCCGACATGTCCGAACGGACCACCCCCCGAAAAATTCCTGGGGATTCCTTGACCCGTCCGGATTCGATCTCGGGTCTCCCAGAGCGGTAGGCTGCCACTTTGACCGCTCGGCTATCCGGCCGTCTGGCCGCAATACCTCAATCTATCAAACTACGATGTTAATTAAAATGCATACTGTTGCAAATCAGCATTATAGTTTTTATAAATTGGGGATTTGGTTTGATGGGTATGCCATCAAAATGGCAACTCAACACACGGGCGATCTGACAAAGAGAATGTCTCCTAGTAGGACTTTCTAAGAAATCTGCCTCCCATTTAGATATTATACGCGTGAAGAATACTTGGAAAAGTCCAAATACAAAAATATCGAATAATTATAATACAATACGATCGCATTACGGAAATGAAGCGATAGTTTCTCGTTTCTTCAATTAATCAAATTACTATTTATACTTCACTCTTTCTTAATAACGCATTAGGAATTTATATGATCTATTTTTCGATAATTTTATGGATAAAATCTTAATATAATTTGCATAATTAACTGAAAATTGTTAAGTTTTACTTATAAAATTGCAGAAATTTTACGAATACCTAAATAAATTTATGAAACGTTTTAAAAAGTTAATATGTGCCAAATCAATTTAAGCAATTTAAATGTTATTTTTCGATTTTTTCACTCTAAAAGAATTAAAGGGCTATTAAAATAGCTCTTTATAAAGTAGCTCATCAGTTGGCAGAGTGGCTAAAACTACTGAAAGCGATAGTCGTGGGTTCACTCCCCATCAACGTACTGGCCATCAAACAAAACTAAACTAACTATAAAGTATTTATTACGGACCTTATCAGTATATTATAGAAATATGATTATAAAATCAGCAGTTTATTCCTTCATCATACAGGAGAAACAGTATTACATCATCATATTTTCTTCCCTTTATTGGTGGGCATGTCATTACAAAAAAGTGAATGATTGTGCTGTACATCTGGCAGATCTTGCTTGTTTTTTTCCTAATTATTTCCATCTTGTCAAGGTAAAAAGTAATTATTATAGACTTTTGTTTCATTTTTTACCCTTTCCTCCCTACGGCAAAAAGTGCAATTATAGACGGGTCGATCTCACTACTAGTTTCGTCTATAGTCTATTTGTGTCAAATGCCCTAAAGATGTGGACTTGTAGGAGTTTCTTCTAATTACCGATTTTTTATCGATATTTTTGATAAAAATAATTGCCTAAAATTTTGCAAATTGTGTAATTCTGATAATAGAACTGTTTTTAAAAAAATAGGCCTACATTTATTCACAAATTTTAAAAAATCTTGTAATGAAGAGCCGTGCAGATTGCCCAATAGACACGTGAGGAACATGCCTAGTGCCTCGGGTTCTGAGACCCCAAAATCGGGAAAAAAAGTATTGTGTTTAAGTTTGTAGGAATAATGAATCATGATTTAAAATTTTAACATCGTATTACTATTAAAGTAATTAAGAAAGGACATACGACATTCTCTATCATATCGCTTTTGTAGTGTTCTGTGAATGTAAAGGTCACGAGGATTACCAGTTAATTTCCACTTTTTTAACTGTTTTGTTATGACATTACGATGTTATTGAATCCACTTATATGATGATATGTCAATTTTGCGGTATTGTATTAATAGAAACATTTATTTTGGATATTTTATCAGTTTTTATTTGTACGGGCAAAGAGGATTCTAAGAAAGACCGGTCAACTGAAGAAAGATAATTTGATGCTTGTTTATAATTGAATGATGTCCATAGCGGAATTTTTATAAAACCTCTAGTCTTGCAAATAAGATTTCAAATGAACTTCAAGACAAATAACACCATGATCAGATGTAAACCCGTGAACAAAATCTAAAAATGAATTAAATCGAGTGGGTAAAAATTCGTTTTGAACAAAGTTAAAAAATAAATAATATACTTTGTTTATGAAAAATACTTCTTCTTGATCAATTATAGAGGAGAAGAGCCCGTAGATGTCCAAGAGATATTGGACAAATTAAAATCACCACATATGACATTTAGAGTTAATTAATTAACTCTTTCCGCCCTGCGGGAACTATGAGAGCTTCTTTTAGCAAGCTCATTATGGGTCGACCAGGCCAACAATAGGGCGGGTTGGGTGGTGAGGGACGGGGCCCGACATATCCAGACAGACCACCCCGAAAAACTCCTGGGGATTTTTCGACCCGTCCGGATTCGATCCCGGGTTTCCTAGAGCGGTAGGAAGCCACCTTAACCGCTCGACCATCCGGCCGTCTGTGAAGGTGTTTCAATACGCGATAAACGATTGACGTATTGCAACATCTTCACATAAACTCACCGAGTTCTCATTTTCAACTGATTTTATTCTAACATTTCAAAATACCCGAAAATGTACGATACAAAATAGGCCGATTCGTTTATAAAAATAACATGGTATTTTCCGGCGAATTAAATTTATACGTAGCGGTGGAAAGTTCTCGTCGCTCCGAAATAAAAGGAATCTTAGGAGATCATTCGAAATACCTAATCACGACGAAAGGACATTTAATGCTTTCACATCTGTTCGCAAAAAGATCTGTGTAACTGCAATGATTTGTTTCCTAATTCATAAATTAATTCGTTCGAGATTTCATCTAAAACCAAGACACCAATCCCTTACTACAGTACAAGAGTAACCGGTGCCCGAGTGAAAACCACGGAACACTCGAACCTGCGAACAAAGCATTTATAATTATGAACAGAAAACACAAGTACTTGTATTGTATCGATATATCAGAAATCGTACTGTTTAATACTGTTTAAACTTTGTCTATGACTATATTTTAAACCAATCAGTCCGAGCGAGGCGCCGACCCACGACCGAACTTCAGTGTTCAGGGTCTAGTCCACTTCAAAGTGCTGGGACAAAGACCGCTCGGCCACTAGTGGGCCGTATCAATTAGTTCGTGGACCGCCATATTTTAAAATGGACACGTCGTTACCAGTCATATTGTACGCTTCCAATGCTTAAAGCCGATTGGTTCGCCCCGCGCTTGCGGCCGTAAAAACGCGACGGCATCGACCTCTTGCGAAAATTTTTATAACTACTATAATCGGTATTAGGTTTAGACTCGGATGGCGTAGTAGGTCACAATATCTATTCTGCAAAATACACAAAGTAAAAATATTAATTTTGTTAATCTACATAAAATTATTCGCATAGATTATGTTGTTAAATGATCCTCTCCGATTACGTTGCATAACTCATTAGTTTTTATAGGTTTAAAGCGTTGTATTTAATATTTCTTATTGGTTGTTACTGTGGCATAGTAAATTGCGCCACTAATAAATTGAAGTATGATATTAATTTAGGTTGAAAACGAACTGAAGTGAAAATTTCAAGGTTTTTTTTTAGAATTTTATTCGTTATATTCAGTTTTCAGTTCAGTTTTATTCGTTATATACAAAACACAGGAATCAACAGTCGCACTATATACTTACAGTACATTTACCCCTGTACCACTTTGCATCTACACTTGCAAATCCAATCCTGTAACTGAAATTATACATTATGCCTAGTAAAGCATCTTGCTGGCTTACTCATCTTTATTGTTACTTATCAGTTTTTATATAAATCTTATCGTATTATTTTGATTCGCAGCACCAATCGAAGTCCGTTTGACTGGCGGAAATCTGAGCCGTTTGGAAAATACGAAACAATCTCGTCTCAAATCGTAAAATTGTGCAGCGTTTTGGCTTGGTTGGCGGTTACGTGGTCCTATCCCAGGCATGGCCAACATACGGCCCGTCTAATAAATTCGTGCGGCCCGCGATTAATCTTTCAATATTAGCTACTCAAGCCCGAATAGCTCGATGAAAAAAAATTCTGACGCGTAAAAAAAAAAGTCAACAACTCACTGCGCGTATAGATTTAACCCTCCATTACAAATCTCTTAAGTACAGCGTAGAATGTTGATAAAGCACGATAATGTGATAAATGTATCTGTAATCTCTATCTACAATTTAGTCTCTACGGGGCACCGCAATGAGGTCTCGCGCACCTCAAAATCTTGCTAGGGCAGCCTCTGGTTCGGCTCGTGAAAGAAGTTTTCTTTCCAATTCGGTCCGGGGGCAAAAATTGTTGGCCACCCCTGCCCTATCCGTACTGTCGATGGTAATTTAAGCGAGTTCGAAGCGGTACTCGAAATTCGTCATTCTGAATCTACGATGATTCAATTTACAAAATTTAGTCGAATTACACGGAAATGCAATCTGGATTCTTGGCAAATTCTTCGTGACGATGGAAAGCGAATTGTTTAGGCAAAACGGGAAAATATCTTTCATATACATAGATTTTAATTCTACGCGCTTCCCGTGACAAAAACTGTCTATCCGCGTGTGACTCGCTAGAAATTGTCATCAAATCTTCCGATCACGTGCGTTCGTGACCCAGTTTGTTTGGTTTCGCGTCATCGTACCGACGAGTACTCCGACGACCGATCGCCATCACCTTTAATTATTATTCTAGAATATTCGTTTAAGTATTCAAGTTTTACTTTGTAAACGACCGGCTATTATCTGTTTGAATAAAATTTTCACTCCGTGCAACAGTATGGCGGTTTTCTTTCTCGTCTGCTCTAGAGTACCTATATTATAGGTACTCTAGTCTGCTCTAACTCTTAACAATTTTCAATGCTTAAACTTTGTCCGTTAAGTAATTTAGCTGCCGATAATTTTGCCTCCCGGCAATCCTTACGCTAAATAACTAAGGCACAATAACGAATAAAATGTAAATTCGTGGCAATTACATTTCCTGCGATCGAAACTTCGTTGTTATTCGATGATTTCCATGTATTAATGCGTTTTTAGGGGTTGGAGACCCGCTTTGTGCAGCAGAATTATATTTTATGTTCTGTTTTTCTTTCCTAGCACAATATGAGAAATTTATATATTTAGGTGTGTTATTATACGTACGAAACACGCGTGGTCAGTCTAACGTAATATGTTGGAAACGAAAGTTAATTAAGTATTTCCGGTAATTTCCATTTATTTTCAGCGTCAGTTTACAAAAAATTCTTAGTCCACGCACTAAATTAAATATTTTTACTATGCTGTTGCTCTTATTTGTTCGTATTATACTTTGAAAACCAAATTAAGTGATCTAACTTCATTGACGTTGGGACTGCAATTAGGTTATACTTTTAGTTCATTTAATTTTTGACGGTCAATTAACTTTTGGGCATCTTAAACGTTTTGTCAGTTAAAATTATGCAATATCTATTCTATAAACTATAATGAAATGTGAATATATATAGTATATTCATCCCTGTAACTTCTTGTACCGAGCAGGAATGAAGTTAGAAAGAAGAATAAAAAATCTTCCAGTATTTTACGAGTTAGTTGAAAGGAATCAACAGTCGCACGCCCTTCTTTAAATAACCCGTTTTTACTTAGAATTATTGGCTGATGACTATTCAAACAGGTTATTCAACAGCACTATTACAATATTTATCTACTAACACGAATCATAAACAAGTAAATTTACAGTTTTCGTGCAGTACGTAGAAGAATTTCAAGTCGGATCGACTTTGTAGTGTTTAACTAGAATAATTCGTAGACCAAATGACTTTAATCTGATCGAAAAATGTGATTTTCAAAACACAATTTTCCAATCTTGTTACGCTTCCAGTCACTTCCGATAACAATTATATTCGTATTGTGTAAGTGTACGATAAGCGTAATACTTAGTCATTTCCGGAACAGCTTTCCAATCTGTCAGATATTTTACCCTTTTGATTTATTAAAGAATAAACATTTTTTTAAAAAAATCTATGAATATTCAGAATACACAACATCAGTCTATGGAAACATAAAATGATAATAGAAACGGCATAAAAAAACAATAAATATTCAGGAAATTTCCCTAATGATTACAATATTTTGAACGTAAATATAAAAAAAGTCTGTATTGTAGTCGACAACTGCGTGATTCATACGCTAAATAAATTCATTTTAACTAAATCCACATGACTAAGTTCGAAATTATCTACTCTGCCGATAATAAATATTAATTAAAAATTAATTTAAACCATTAAAAAAACTTCCCGGAAACAAAATTGTACGAATTAATATAAAACGTGATTAATTAATTGCATTTTACATTTAAATTAATTTTAAAATATCCATATATTATTTAATAAATATAATAATATTTTAGCAGTGAATATCCGCATCAAAATTTCAAAAAAAAGAATTGTGTGTGTGTATATATATATATATATATATTCACTATTTGTAAGTATTGACCGTAAACCGAGGGGTTTCTTTAGATGTTTAGTCGCTTAGCAACAGATGGACAGCTTACGTAAAAGCCCATTTGTCGAGCTCCGGATAATATTTATCATTTGATAAAGATAGAAAAATATAAAAAATATAATCTAATTTTAATTACATTAATTATATAATGCGAGAAAAGCCAGCGTAACTTGGAAAACTTGTTTTAAATGTAAGCGCGTAACAGATCTAAGATTCTTTCCTAAATTTGCAGTTTACAAGCTTATATAAACTGCGGATTTTTTTTTAATCTCTTCTCTCCTTTTCCTGTACCGATACGCCTGCAAAAATCTATTTATAAAACGACATTTTTGCTTAAGACAAACCTAGACGATAACTTTAATAATTAAGCGCGCACTTATATCAATATCGGGAATTTTTATCATCGATTTATAACGCGCACCGGGAGATTTTTTTACCGTTTAAAAATAAAAATTCCCTAACATTAAATTAAAAAAAAAAATAATGGAGTAAATTATCTCGTTACTTTGTATCTACGACGTTTGTTTGTTAAATGAAATTTTAAAATATCGATTTTAAGGCGAAACGGGTTTTAAAAAGGAGGGATAGAAATATCCAATAGGCTTATGTTACGAGGCGTAAATAATTGTAATTTACTCACGAGGAAAGAGGCAAATTTACGTATCGAACGTGTCGAAAATTCTATCGAGAAACCGTAGAAAATAATAAATAACTTGGCGATTTCGTCATTACAGTTATACGAAGAAGGAAGATTAAAAGCGAAAGCTTTAAAACGGAAGGATTACGTATAAAATTAATTAAATGGAAATTTCTACACGTATATAAAAAAAAATAAGAAGAAATAGAGGTAGAGGAGGAGACTACCCAAAGCATTTTCAAACCGTGGATACACCAACCGAAGCGCCCCGCGTGCAGCTACACCGTAATCTAACAGTATTGATCTCGTCTGTCTGTTAACGAAGCCCCGAAAGTCAAAGGCAAACCTCTAGATCTAAGGATTTATTCTACGAAACTCACACCTAACGAGATGGTGAGTGATGACGAACGTTTCTTAAAGTATAATTCGATAACGACGAGGGGGAAGGGAGAGTTTAATAGACGACGGACGATTGGGGTATGTAGAAAGAGAAATTATAAATACGTCGTTACGGTGGCGCGGGTTCGATAGCAGATAATCGGATCGGAGGATAATTGTGAGATGAATGTTACGTCGAAACCATTCACGTTATTCGTCTGGTTGCTACGTCGACCAAGCGCCGCACACAGACATCGCGGGTCAATGAGATGTTAGCATTTGTTGTGACGCCCAATCTAGGTCACTTATCTCTGAGGAAACGTGTTCGACACTGTTTATTTAGCCATAGCAACTTGCTTTTTCGGTTTCTATAATTCCTTACGGATGATATTTTAAACGGGATGTGTAAGTAACTTTTATCTTACGTAAGCATATAATTTTATAGCCTATTTAATGCGCGTAGCGTAGCCAGATCGACGTAACACCTGCCTTCGTCACGCCCGCTGCAGGTGGTAATACGGCACGTACCGGAATTACAAAAGGAATTCCAGTGTTTTTTTTAAGCGTAAAACGCCATCTTCTTCGCCTTTAACGCTTTGGCTGCTCGTCGACCGTGTTAGGAAAACTAAATCGGGAATTTAACAGGAGATAAGTGGTTCGATCCATCGGCGATTTCCTCAATTGAAGTGTGGCTATCGTCTGTTTCATCTGATCAATCGTCTGAAATCTAAGAGAAACAAACCTTATCGAGTCAGACGGTCTCGTGTGCCATTCACAAATCGCTTCACCCATTGAACCGACGTTATCGATCGTCGGAAAGGTTGTAAGAATGGAACGAAACTTCTTACTCCTTCGCCGTCAAAATACAATGAGGAGTAGATGTTTATCGCATTTTCTCCGGCGAATATCTAATTATTATCGTCTATCCTCCAAAGAAATCGCTTTATTCTATCTGTTACCGTTGCTTCTTCTTCTCTTCCGACACTACCTCGAATTCAAAATTTACCTCTACGCCTGCTCGTGTTTTACACCGGTTCGAACGGGATTCGTTTCTTACAAAGATCGGACCTTAGAATATAAATTACGTACAATATTTCACCGTTTCCTCCCCCTCCGAGTCCTACACCCGCGCGGGTAGAGGGTGAGGAATTTATTTTTAATAAAATATGTCGTCGAAGATTCGCTCAACAGATGGAAGCACTTTCGTGGAGGTGTATAGCATCCGTATGAAAATTGCCGTTGTTATCATTTAATTCTTCCGCCGAGAACGTTTTAAAACGAAGAAAATGCGCTTAAGCGAGAGGGTTAATTCTTTTCGGATAACCGAATTTTCAGGGCGGTGTGTGTAACACGTAAATATGTAAGAAAGCAACACGCGACGAAAGCTAGCGACACTCATCTTAGTACCTGCAATATGGCTACCCGTATGCATACTGCAGCCGCGTATATTAAATATCCTAGCTTAAAACCCGGAAATGCTGGAATAAGTGTCGCTTTATCCGGAACTTTATCGTATCGAGGTAACGACTACGCAAACTTAATAACGATGACATCAATAGGAAGTTTCGATAAAGGAAAGTCGGTTTCATCCTGTTTAAAAGCGAGATAATTAATAATAAAAGGAAGTAAAAATCGGTAAAAGTAAAATGCGGGCATTAATGGAGGCGAGATGGTTCGAAAACCGGGCGCTAGATGGCGTAATCCGAGTTCAAGGTCATTCGTCGTCCCGGGCTTAAATACTACTCGCTCCGAGGGAGGATCAAAAATGTGGTAATCCGCTTTTTATATGCAACAATATACTATTTTATTGCGTTTTAATCGTAATAATTTTTACTTATCGATGCAAAATTCTGGTTTCCTTCTTGGAGTAATAATAATTAATGGTGTAAAACGTTTTGATGGTGCCAAAAAACAAGAAAAGAAATTGTTGTGTCTTTATTATGAAATAGTAAGAAGGTAGTTTTATGTATCGAAATTTTGAAACATTTAATGGTTTCGACGAGATACGATACGCGATAACGTCATTTTTACGTACACTACACGGTAACCGTATTGTTGTGGAACAAAGGGGACGTAGACGAGTACACTACTTGTCGTGTGCGGAACCATTGTTATTAGTTGTGTTTACACAGCTCAATTATGTTCTTTTTTTTAAACTCTGGTGTTCTTTCCGATGCCGACACCAGATGGCGATGCAGTATTTTCGAGTATGGCGACCTTCTTCGTATCTCCGGTCAGATGGGGGAGTGCTTTTTTTGGAAGCTCCTTCGCACAGAGATTAGGGAAAGTAATACGGGTTGTAAGCTGTACCCCAAAGACACGTGACGGCGACCGAGTTAAATTGTTCCACCCGACGCGCTTGGTTTGCCTCAAATTGTAGCGAGACCGTGACCGAAAGGGACC
Organism: Centruroides sculpturatus; assembly: GCF_000671375.1. Taxonomy (NCBI): domain Eukaryota; kingdom Metazoa; phylum Arthropoda; class Arachnida; order Scorpiones; family Buthidae; genus Centruroides; species Centruroides sculpturatus. Next base: position 945,841 of record NW_019384621.1, on the reverse strand, counting down.
ACCCAGACGTGGCGGCTCGACCTCTGACCTTCGAAGTCCATCGGCTGACAATAACGCCAGATTTCCTCCCCGCGTCCATCTCGAATAATCGCATTTTACTGTTCGGTCTCACGTCCTTTCGGTAATCTTCAATTTGTTTTAAAGAAAGGCACCGGACACCTGACCATACAAACTGCAAATGCTATACATCCGACACACTCCTCCCTTCGTGTCTATGCAAACATTCGCTCGACGAAGATGGACGTCGCTTATAATGCCACCGGAACCCCAGGATTCCGGATTTCTTCTTATATAAACAAGTACACAAGCGTCCGGTGTATGCATGTGTTGTTTAAACATGATCTTGCAAACGATTACTGCTTTGCAATGCAGAGAAACGTACACATATTTTAAATGCGCGTACCGAGAACCGAACTTGTACAGTACTTTGCGTCGGGTATGGAGACTTAAACTCGTGTTTGCTTGTTTATATCAGCATAGAATTGGGTTAGGTTCTACAACTGTAATGCTCAGACCTGATCCAGGGAAAATCCGTTCTTAAACAATTAAACTTTTTATAATGTACCCAATGCAAATACCGATACACGCTTTAGTCCTTCGTATTTTTCGGCTTTTGCAGACGAAAAATCTGAGTAAATAAAGAAAACGCTATTGTAATTATCTAAATATGGTTTAAAACGTGATTATCCTTAGATAATGGGGGCGAAGCGTAAAATTATTCTGCCGCAATGCAAATGAACGTGGGAGTTAAATCCCTCACCTTTCGTATTTTTGACAAATAAACACAGGAAATTACAAAGCCTTCTCCGTACCACGTGACCCAGATAGATGGAAAGCATAACCTTGAGCCGCCCCGACCTTTGAAGATGATTTAATTTTCCGAGAAAGTGCTGCAGCGAGAACAGTTGCAGTATTGATCACAAGGGACATCTTGTTGCACTCGCTGTTGATTCTCCGCGTCGAGATTTATTAACTCTTCAACGCAAAGTGTTTATTGGAAATTACTAAACATAATCTAGGAAAAGATACTCGATGACTTTCTCCAATATGGGAATGATACTAGACATTTTCTCGTCAAATAACTTCAAATTATCTTCCAAATACCACATTTTTATCGAGAAAACGGGCATTTTCTTAAAGAATTTGCGTTTATTTTTAGTTTTCTCTACGTTTTACTATGTTTTATTTCCTCTGTTAATGCACAAATACAGAAGTATTGATGCGAGATCGGTGATATTTCTAACGCGATTTTAACCTTAGAAATCACAAAACGGGGAGGATCCTTCGTACAAAATTAACACTGTTGGCGATGTTGCAGCGTTATCTAATGATCTGTTAGGATTAATCCTTCGTGTATAATTTTTCAATACTTAATAAAAGTACTCATCCATAAATAACTAGTTCGGGACTGGATAAAATAAGATAGCGCTTGCTGGTAATTCTTCGAGACTAAAGAAAACAAAATAAATCTCTGCAGATAACATTTCAAGGTTTTCTAAACGATTCAGTCCTTTACAACTAATCCCGAAAGAATATCTAATTCGGGATAATCTTAAGAGGATCTAAAGGCTAGACATCGTAGATTAACCTCTTAAAAGTAAATATCCCCGAATTAAAACGGGACAATTCATCACGATACCTCTAAGATGGACAGATAATCTACAAAGACGGGAGTTTTCGTGGATAACCTTTGAAGGGAAACTCTCTAAGACGGCTTAATCTTCTTCCCTTAATCCTTCTGTGATAATTCAACAACATCGCTTAAAGTGAGGTAACCTTGTGTACGCGGAATATGGAATAACACTTCAAACACATCTCCAATAGTTATATTTTCAGCATTCGATACTAAAACACGCCTCGATCTTCACGCAGATGAGTAAATATTTTAAGTTTTCTCGCCTCCAATAGTGTCGTAGGTGTTAAGCTTTCCCTACTTGTATTCATTTTCTATTCATAGACCATTAAAATGATAAAAATTTAATAAATGCAATTTTATAATCGTCAACGGAGTGAAGGAGAATCTTTTTTAAAGAAGGGATTAAGCTAAAAAGATGAACGGCAACGCATTTAATAGTTTTTTAAATTTTTAATTGGAAAAAAAGCATTTAGTAGTTAAGCAATCTCCATCCAATAACTCTTAACGATGTTGAAAGCAGATAGGGGGAAATCCTCGGCTTTTTGATATGCGTAACGTGTGGAACGATGTCCAATTAAGGAGTCAAACGTTGGCTTTTCGACGAGGAAACCGCGTTTACACTTCATCGACTTGTGTACAACTGTGTAGATTTATATACAGTCACGACTTTAGGTATACGCTACGTATACTTTTTTCGACCGGCTTCCGGCTCGCAACTTTGCAGACTGAAAAATAACTTTAGCCAAGACGGGAATAAACGCGCTCGTCTTTCTATACCAGGCGTGTCTGGTGTGGAAAAACACAAAGGAATAAATAATACATACGCAATACGCAACAGTTGCAAACTGTTCTAACGTGAGCGCGTTTCATTACGCCGGTGCTCGAGTATCGATCACAAGGGACGTCTTGTTACACTAGCGTGGAGATTTATTAACTCTTCGTAACGTGTTACGTCGAGAATTAGCAAGAAAAATGTATAAACAAACGCTATTTAAGTGGCTTTTCTGCGCCAACGACAGGCATTTCGACTACTCCGCTCTTCGGGCGAGTAGACGTAACTATCAGAGCTTAATCGATACTTTAACTTTGTTGATTTTTTTTTTTATGTTTAGCTCTACTTTGCTAATTAGCTAACCCGCGAGCCAACGGTTTGAATTTATTAGCGATAAAAATGTCAAAAATGAGTCCGTTTTGGGAAAATTTAGAGGTCCAGAAGAATGATTTATGCAAAAGAACGGCAGGCGAAATAAATAAACGACGCGAAGAGAGCGGTAGATAAAGCAACGAATTAGATAAAGAAAAAAGAGGATGACCGTTAGGCCATGTTAAAAAAATACGGATAATAAAATAGTAAAAAATCGGATAATTGGCACGTAATGATGGAATCGGAGGGAAAAAGTAAATCGGAAATTCGTTAGAAGAAAAACCGAGCGTAACCGAATGGACTCCTGTCACGAATGTCGTATTTATGCAAAATAAAAACGTTTGCGACAGTTAAGTGGGTCGAATTTTTTGCGGCAAGAAGTGATAAGTTAGCCCCACGCACTTACGTCTACCCAGACATCGATATTATCGGATGCGTACAGGTGCAAAAGATCTGGTTAGACCGAGTGTCAATTGCTCTATCGCACCTGTACCCATCCGATTACATTAATGCATTCTTCGGGACCTTTTAAATTTCCAGTTTATTTTTATTTGATCGACGAGTAAATTAGTCGACTCGCTTTATAAATTTCCATTTTAAATTGCCTCTGTTTGTCGAAATAAATACCGAATCCGGTACAATAAATGACCGTCAATTTCTTATATATTCGTTCCTTAGTTTACTAGTAAATCATTTAAACTGTATTTTGCAAAGTTTTGCATAAATTATCCCTGGACGATTTAAATAAAAACCGCTTTCTAAATGCGAGAGAACTTGCCAAAGATGCCAGAGAAGAAAAAAATGCAAGTTTTTTGCGTTTTTAAGCGCCGTAAACTTTTACACGACTTCAATCTGTACATAAAGCGATTTATAGTTGCTCTCGATCGAGCCACCTGCATTAATTTCGATAGGGTATTGCATCTTTTAAGAGTTTAAGGCAGCGACAGAAAGATTATTAAGAACGTGCGTGATGTTTTATGCAGTTTTAGTGCGTTTTGTGCTGGCCATTTTTTTCTGGTCTCGCTGGTAGAAAGCCGGATGAGTCTAGAACCAGTTTTCGGATAGACGAAAACCAAGTGGAATTTCTTATGTCTTTACTTACGTATTAAAACGACGCCATGACCTCCGACCCCGTAAACGACTGCTAGAATGTATCTTCCGAAACAAGACGTCGACAACTCACTTAGCATTATGATAAAATGGTAAAAGATAGTCATCGGGGAACTCCCCTTTTATTTGCTTTTAATCGGTTGCCGGAGAGGAGGAGACCAGATTTAAATAGTCGCAACTCAATTAAAGGATCCTGGAAGATAAATCGAACGCTTTCTTCTATTTATTTATGTTTCGAAATAGTCGTAGTCCGGTATCAGATTTTCGATGGGTAGACAAAGACATATTTGCCGTCCCCGAAGAAAGAAAATGGAAGATGGAGTGGTCAGAGAGGAACAGAAGCGCAGTTAGTCGAGTAATTCGCATTTTTTCCGGTCCGGGGAGGGTTGGCATTCGACTCGCCAGCTTTGTCACAGCCGAGTCGAAAGGTATGCGACTAACATTTTGTGTCGGAGGCACAATGGCGGGAGACTTAAAGACCCAAAGGAAAAGGCGGAGAGGGTGGTGATTTACAGTAATCATAAAACCGGCAGAAAGAATTTATATAACGTTTCGACTTTCTAGCGGACCACCTACGGCCTCTCTTTCGACTGGAAAAAAGTTCTTCCACCCTTTCCAAAAACCGAAAATACCCTCCAAATTCCCCACTTTTTCTCCACTTTGGCGTAATTTCCGACGCTCCTACTCGACATTTGCGTAAAGGGGGACAGAAGAGCGCAGCCACGCGCGTTCTACGCTTCCGAGTGGTCACTTGTGTTCAAGGACGACTCTGTTCGTGTTCCGAGTCTGCCGTCTGTCTGCATTTCCCGTTAATGTTATAAATACTCTGTTCGGTCAGCCATCGCGCCACGCTTTTATTTCTGGCAACGCGGTGCCCTCATCGTCTTGAAAATCTGCCAGAAAGATCCTCCTCTTCAGACGAGCGATATTAGCGGACCATTCTGTCAAAAATAGCCTTTCTTTCAAGAAGCCGACTGACATTGAAGAGCGGTTGTGAAAAGAGACGCTCGAATAATTCGCCAGTGTAGTATTCTGCATCCCTCCTTTAATTAATAACGCCATTTAATAAGTAGGGGTTGGAGCGTGTCGTTGGCCACGCGTGGAGTCGCAGGTGTCTTTGTTAATGAAATCGCACACTATAATCGTGAAATTACGAGAGCGTGACGAATAGTTTCTCGTCACGAGCCTCTCGTGACCGCGGATAGAGCGAGAGGAAAAAAAAGGCTCTTTCTACCTCCGAAGTATCATTAAGTGCAGAGTGGGAGGAGCGGCCTCGTCATTCCCTGTTGTGACATTCGCTCGTGCTGTCCAAATACAAATAAAAGAACAGGCGGCCCGTGACCGATATCCGAAAGTCGTTTTCTCGTTTGACCTTTAATAACTCTTAAAGTAAATTTAGCCCAATTCTTATCGTTTGCAGACCCGAATTTGGAAGACTCTCTTCTAGATAAAACGACTCCCAGAACACTACAACACCCCTGCTCTTAGCCTCCGTGCACTGATTTGACAGGTCAGATGCGAATGTAAGAGCTATAGGCTATCTATTACACTTAGCATTAGTCTATTATTACACTGCGAAAGCTAGGAAACAACCTCAAATATGGCTTGTAAAAGCTGCTTTAACTAAAATCTCCCCGGCCGAAATTCTAAACAAGCTTGCATAATGTTAAAACTTCACTTGAGCATAAAGTTACGCCTGACTGAAACGTTACACAAATTACAGAATACTTTTCCGATATATCAATTAAAAAGAAGAGCATAGTTGTCGTGAAGATTTAAATTACTTATAAAGCATCGCGACTGTATAAAAAAAAACCTCAAATCGGTAAAATTAGGTAATTATTACTCTCAAAATGAAGTTTTAAACTAAACTGTCTCCCGTTTTAGGGGCATTAATGTTAAATGACTCGCCGATCGGACGAATATATTTACTAAAAACTTTTAAAAAATGACCAAATTTCCAAGTTTATAATGTATAAAATGACTTAAAATTCGAATATTTAAAATTTAATTGTATCAGTGATCTAATAGCTACAAAATTAATTAAATTTCTCCAGTTTAAAGACTAAAAACGTCGCATATCGTGATACCTATCGCATATACGACTAATTAAAAGGCCGCTTTGAAAAAACCTCTCAAGCATCACCTGAACACTAACCAATGAAAACACTACAAAAAAATGCATTGGAGAAAATGGCAAACAGTTGAACGACTAGAAAACAACTGCAAATATCACATATTTGATTATAAAAGAAAAGTAAATAAAATGAATCATACCGTCCATAATTTGATAGTTTAAATATTGCAAAACATCACTGCAAGTACCTCATAAATACGAGCAATTACACCCGAAAACTGACCAATCAAAAAGCTATAAAATTGTAATGCGACCATCTAAAAAGCTACAAAAATCTCGTGCGTAACTGCTAAATTTTTGCCAATGTAATCCGAATTTTTCGAATGCTAAACGTCTCGTATTAGCTAAATAAACTGTTAAATTTCGTTACTTAGAAAGCAGAAATATCGATGGTGTGGGAGACCACAACGAAATTCCGTAGGTTTTTCTAGAAGTAGCGTGTTAACAAGTCGGTCGTTAAGGAGGAAACAGTTACGAACATCTCGTTTATAATCTATAATTACCGAACAAAGAGCGAATTTGAATCGTAAAGTGTCTTTATTGATCGAGAAGAGTTTGTCATCTTGTAAGAGAGAAAAGCATGAACGAGAGTCGTAAACCGCGCTGTAAAACAAAACTAACCTTTTACCGAGTTGTCTATTATATAACCCTCCAGCGTATGTTCTGTAACCGGTTACTCATTATGTGCTCTCTTACGAGCGAAAAATGGCTAAATATGGAAATAAATCGGACATAAAATGACTAGATTACTCTTAAAACTCCTCTCTCTCCGTTCGCGATTTAGCGATTTTCTCGCAAAGTCGATAGATCCGCGTGTTCTCTCCCTTCTAAGTAACAACGGTTACGATCCGAAACTTGCCAATAACAGTTAAATACGAATATAATCCGGATTTAAAATGTGTAAAATTTCCTTCTTTAGCCGCGATTTAGTTACCAGAATTTACGGAGAACTCATCCCTCCAGCGCATTTTCCTGTAACAGGTTACCATTATACATATGCCCCGTCGTGGGTAAAAAATGATTAAATATGGAAATAAATCGGGTGTGAAGTGAATAAATTATATACGTGACTCCTTAAACTTCTCCTTCGAGTAGCGATTTAACGAGTATTTTACAAAAATGGCAAGGTCCTATTGTGAAAAGTTTACCCCTAAAGTAAAAACTTTAGGGGTAAATTTTTCACAATAGGACCTTGCCATTCAGTTACTATGTTATATATAAGTATACCTTACGAGCATAAGCAATTATATATAGAAACGAACAGAGCATAGAATAAGCAGCTTAGCATCTTAGCTCTTTCTCTTGTGCGATATACACTATGTGGATTTTTTTACTAAAGTGACAATGTTCTATACTAGTGTTCATCCTTCTAGCAATATTATATAACCGGTTATCGTTATACTATATACAATTATTTTACGCTCGTAAATAGTTAAAAATAGAAATAAACGGGACGTAGAATGAACCGATTACTCTTAAAACTACTTGTGTAAATCGCAGTTTAAGGATTTCCTTCTTTTTTTTCATAAAAATGGAGATATTCTGTAGTAAGGTGTTCATGTCTCAACAATATTATAGCATATTTATCCATTTTACAGCATAAAACGCTCAAATATAGAAGTAAATGGGAGGTATGGAATGTGTATATTGTTCTTAAATGCATGGCTGGATTCGCGATTCGGCGATTTTCTAGCAAAAATCTGCAGCAAAACGTTAGAGAGTCTTAGCGGCCGACCCAGTTTACCGACGATTTATGCGTTAATGTGAAAGAGAACAAACACAAGAAATCTCCCAGGAACTAATTACCTAACAGAGGATCAAAATTAATCTTGTAAGTTACAGCCGTCCAGCGACTGTCCAATAATAAACCCTTTTTATCGCAGTTGTTAAGATGTGCAGGAATGTAGAGAACCCACCTGCGCATCTTCTCGTACAAGCGGTATGCGCGCCATTCTGAATGAATAGGGGCCTCTCGAATGACGTAATCGGAGGAGAGGTCAGACAGATGCCAGACGAAGAGGGTCAGGTGAGAGTCGAGCCGCCTCTTTCCTTACAATTGTTGGTTGGGTATAGGTCCGACATCGTCTAGAAAAGTGCAGAAAAAATAATAGTCCCTCTCGATTTACACGAAACTTTCATTTAGAATAGAGGAATTTCTGTCTTCAATGAACGAGTTTAAACGTTTATATTCGAGGATCCTGGCGCGGGATTTTTGCACCACCCGAAACGGGGCAACTCCAAAGACTTTGGTGAATTCTGCCATTGTTGTCGGGAGCTTCGACTCATTGTTCGAAAAAATCTACTCGTTCATTCGCCATTCGATAATTTTAGAACACAAAAACTGTCTTCTCCTTCACTGAATTGCTTTCCTTTCAGTTTTTATTTAACAATTCGTTCTTTCCAACGTAAATTCGTAAACATCCGCAAAAATTTCTACATCACTTGACATTCTTGATTTATGGGACATTAGGTCGCTAGTACGAAAGTGCATGGAGTAACGCTAACGCTTTACGTATTGTTACGAGCATTTTGCACGTTACTCGAAACGAAATATACTTTATGCGGAATGGAAAAGTTTTATTTTCGGTATGGCCAACTGCGTCCGACCTAACGAAAAAATTGAATTAATCAAAGACGAGAAAAAAGTAATGCTAAGACAATGCAAGGACGGTCCAGATGTCTGTAGGCATAAATACACTTTGTCTAACTTGGTGAGAAAAATTATTTATGCAGAATATATCACTTTCTTTCGCTCTTCTTTACTTTTTTCAGCTTTGTAAGAGTTGCGAGGAAAGAGTGAAAATCGTTTTAAAGTCGAATGTTTTAATAGAATGTACCGAAATTTCGGCCGGATAAGAGCTCGTCGGTTTTCATTCGTGCATGCCTAAACGGTATTACAATTATCAACAGGTCTGCAGAACATAGTTTCTGCGCTTAAGTGTCATTGCATTCGAGCGTTTTTGTAATCTTGCACCACAGACTATAAATCAAGACTTGAAAAACTGAAAAAAAGTTATAATCTAACTAATAATTCCATCGTCTAAATTGAAAGTATAACGTCGAACGACAGATATCTTGATCGTAATCGATACTTATCCCTCCTCGACCATTGACAGTTTACGACGGGGGGATCTTCGGCCGCGAGCGAACGACCCCGTTTCGTGTCGGGATTGGCGGTCCTGTCTGAGACGATCGATCTAGCCGAATTGACGAATGTCCTTCGATCGTAAATTCTCGATAATATCCGAAAAACCTGCCCAGGATTGGAAATTTTTTTGTGTGTGTGTGTTCTTTGTTGGCACGCGCATCGAGAGGCGGAGCGTGCGGTGCCAATAAACTTGTTGGCTTCTTGCACGCCGTTTCGGGTGGACAGCGCCGAATTTCGTTATGGACCGACAAAGATATCTTGGCAGAAGTCGGCTAATTGCTCGACCAAAGAGCCTATTTACCGTTCATTCTTCCGACCGACTGCACCTGGACACAGGTGTTCTCGCCTATATCTTCCGAGGACGTTGTCCTCGGACCGTTCCACCTCCACTAAATATCGAAATTTGCCACCCTATCTTTCCCTTTATCTCTACACGCATTCTTAGAATTCCCCCGGTTACAAATGACTCTGGCACTCTACGTTACATTCTTAGAACTACTGTAGAATTCTCGGAATTATTCTTCTAGAAGCTTTCGACTAAAATAGTCTAGAGGAATGGTCATTTACATGGATGACACAATAGCATCTTCTGAGAAATTCCAAGTAGTTAAATGGAAATGATCTAGATTTTGATTTCTTTCAGAAATGATCCGATATTCTTCCAGAATTTGCCATTATTTCCTTGCTTGCACTTATTTTAATAAGCCACACTTACTACAGAAATCCGCACCATGCCGAATCAGAGTAGATATCCTGGATTTTTCTTTATCTTAATTTTATGGAAAAACATTTTAGTATTCCTCAATCCGTACGCAATTGAACTCGACCGATTCATTCAGAAGTTGCCCGAATTTTATGAGAGATTTCGACAAAGTGGGAACTGTACCAGCATCTATAGAAAAAGATCTAATTCTGCATCATCGATAGCAAGATTTTGGTTCACTAAATAATCTAAAAGTTCTATAATTGCGTGGCCGATCGAAATGTTTTGTTAATTAAGTGTAATTTTGACGTGGTGTCAACGGAAAGGTTTCTTCTAGAGGGGTGTCGCGACTTCTAGAAATTGTCATTTCTCTACGCGGTAGAGTTTACACTCCAAACATAATGCTAATCCCGTTTTTTTCCGTGAATTAATTCCTGTAGAAACGAAGTTAATTTAAAATTTGCAAGCGTTGCATCCGTACCTGGAAGCAATGTCGCATTTTCGATCGTCGGAGGTAATGGGGTTCGGGTGCGAACGTGGGTTCGTTCGACTCGACTAAACCCGTGTAGGACGATCCATTGGCAAGAGGCCGTGTGCTGCCGAGTTAAGTGAAAATTTAACAATTAGCAGAAAGTATCGCGTAATAGAGCATAAAAAGGACGAAAGTGCAGGTGCGCTCGACCGTGGGCGATTCGTGTCCGCCATGATAATTAAGGGAATCACGACGCTCTTTTCCGTCTTTCTGCCACTGAATTTGGACTTGTTTATCCCCGGACACACGTGTTGTTGGCATATCGCCGCATCAGCGGTTGCCGTGGCAACACCGCCCTTGCCCGACCTTGAAACTTCTATTGATCTAATGGGGTTAGACGTTGTTGCCCGGGTCGGCGTCGCCCGGCAACCGGAGATGAGCGGTGCAGGAAGCAACCATCTACGTTCGAATTCTCCTGCCCGGGATGTCCACGACGTGCATCGACACGTGTATCCGTTCGAACCCTCTCCGACCGCTTCGAAGAAAACGTAAATAAGAGTGACGAAACATATAAATCCCTTCTACTATAAGGGGGAGCTCGAGGGTTTCGCCAGACTCTAAACGCGGCTGCCAGCGCCCGACTGAGAAGAGAAATTCAACTTCTGCCTTTTTTTTCCGATCCGCGGAATTTAAACCTTAATAACTGGGTAGAAGAAAAAAAAGCCGTAACCGCGAAATAGTAACAATTTCACACGTCATTAATAACGAACTCGATAACGTATGAATTAGTTAAGCCAAGCGAAGTGACGGTGTAAACAATAGGCACTGTGGATAATAGCTGGTGGAGGGAGAGGGGTGGATAATGTATTAAAGCACTATTCTTCTGGTATAATGCGCCTGACCTTAACTGAGCTTGTGAGACACCCCCGGGCGTTTCTCTACGGATTCTCTCTACGAGATTCGTCTTTCTGCTGCTACAACTTTCTTCGAACGACTAATTAATCCTCGGGGATGTACTAGCCTAGTAAATCGAAAAATGCAGCATTTCTTCTGTTACGGACTTCGATACTTTCTACAATAATCTTTGCCTCGGGAGGATATGGATTCTTTGGTGCCTTCCAAAATAATCATCTCTTTAGATACTTTCTAGAATCTACAGATTCTTCGACTATTGTAACACAATACTTACTTCGAGAGAGAGTGGATGTAAGCAAAACCCGCTACTTCAATTTGGTCTAGCAATTTCCATATACATCCGCCCTCTGTTGAAGCAGAGACAGCGATTACCTTCCAGAAACAGGTTCAAATAAGATCGAGATCCAGAATTTTATAGAGACGTAATGTAAACGAATTAAGTTAGCATCTCGCCAACACTATCTTGCCAATTATCAATTATGCTAAAGTTTCGACGACTGTCGCAGCAGCGCCCATGCGATTAAGCAAAGGGTCTTTAGCTACGAATAGATAACTGGAGATAAGGAGCCATCATTATTCATGGCTCGACTAACCGGTCGCCTTCTACCTATACCGTCTCTCCGTCCTGATCGATCGAAAACGTTGCGATCGATCAAATATCGAAGCGAAAATCGATCGAGTGCGAGCACGCGGTTAAATCAGACCTGTTAAAAAGTCAACGACGGCGACCTTTTGTTTTGTCGCTCCGTAATCAGCCAGTATTCATGCTTTAGGCAAAAACAAATAGTTTGTTTTTCACTCGCTATCTAAGCATTTCGCTCTGAATAAGATCTATGAAAGCCCCTTGATGAGATATTAACTTTTTCTTCTCCTTCAATAAGAAAATCTCTCCGCTGACAACTGATTCTTCCACTTTCATCTACCCCGATTCATCAGATAAGAGTACACAGGATTTCTTAAATTGGCATACGTATCGTCATCTGGGCCGACGATCTGAAGATGATTCTGACAAACAAAATCTTCAACACTGACTTTTTTCAACGATGTGAGACGAAGATCTTATCTACCGAAAACAATTATTGAATTTTTAATTTGATGCATGTTTGCAGAAGAGCCGTGCAAAATGAAATTTGATTCGACCAGCAGTTTTAAAGTGGAAGAACCTCGGATCTAAACTTTTAATTTTGTCCACGCCAAAGAAATTTTTTGCAAAAACATGCAACAGAAAGTTAGCAAATATTTAAGATAAAATTTATTTTGATTTTTCGACGGAATGAGTAGAAAATTTGTGCATTTATCGAAATTTCGTAGCAGAACGAGCAAATTTCCGATCGGAATTCTTAATAGAATGCACAGTTTGGTTAGAAAACGTAACCGATGCAATGTAGAAAGACGGTCGTAAATATATTTTAATCGCAAATTACATTGCTTCGAGCATCTTAATAGGTTTTAGCCTGTAAAACTCTCCGTTTAAACGCAATAAACAAAATAAATTTCTGCAAAATATGATTCGATAATGGAGAAAGCGAATTTGCTATGCAACAAAATTCGTTTGGCAAGCCGAAATTTTGCAGGATGCATATTTATGAAGATTTTTCTCGAGCGCACTGCGATCGCACGTAAGCGAGAGGGGACGAACCAGATTTTTGCGAACAGGGCCGATTTTTGACACCTGCAGGAATATTTAAAGTATGTCGATAAAAAGTAGAAAACTTTTTAAGATGCAGAGGTATGGTTAATTAGATGGAACACGATTTAGTAAGAGGAGCGAGTCACTTGCATGACTAAGATCGTGATTGGAAAATTAACTAATCGGCCCTCACCCCGAATATATATTCTACAGTTAAGGAGACATTACTCGGCAAGAATTATTTTGTTATGAGTTTGAGGTGGAGTTGCAGGTGTCTGGAAAGGTGGATCACACTCTTCCGAAACGTCACGTTCCGAGTGGAAAACCCGTTTGTCGATGTAATCTGTCTCGAACTCTCGAATATCGGGGGTCTAGCGAAGGATCGGCATTTTTTTTTAGATTAATTTCGACCCTCAGATATCGAAATTGCTGCGTTCGACATTCTTGGGGTAACTAGCGAGATGATGAATTAGCAAACGTCACTACGTCTGACGACTTAATCGAGAGTCGAGCCATCGAAAAATTTCGCTAGTGACAAATCGCCGGAGCGAGGCGAGCATACTCGACAGGCTGCAAAACGTGCAGAAAATCCCGTTCGATAATGGCGCAACATCCGAACTGTAGGTTAAAGACCAGGCCAAGAATCCGGTCTTTAGCCGACCGGGTCTGGGAGTTCGAATCTCGAAAAGCTCCATCGAGTGTTCGGAACGTATTCGCTCGGTGGCTAAACTCTTATTTACTCGTTCGAATCTAATCCGAACGGCCGAATCGTCTTTCCAAAAACACCTTCACTTTTCTAATTTGGCCGAACGTGTTGGCGTTTTTGGAAGAACACGGACAACACTCGTTCAGACTTCCATCAACCGGTGTAGATAGTTATTTGTTCGCTTTCACTTAAACGTCCGTTTTACAGGACCGCATCCGATTCCGTTCATTCATGTCTCTCGGAGCATTCGATAATCGATTAGACAACACATCTCACTGGCATCGGCGCGTTTTTAAAAATGCATTAAACAAAGCCCATCCCGTCCGTTTACGTTTTTGAAACGATAAATGTCTGAATACTTTAGGCTGGCAAACACCAGATACGCCAAGCGGTATTAATAAAAGCTTTCGGGCTTCGTACGGATGTAAAGGCTAATGGGAGAAGAAGCGGCAAATAGTGGCTCGGCACTTATCGCGCGCTTAATATCACCCTCCGACTTCTGTAAACTAGATACGACGAATCCCACGTCCGATTAAAAGCTCATTGCCCAACCTCGACAGCTGGAAGAGCGAAATTCCAGAGGGGTACGCATACGATACGTCATGGAGTAGCGAACTGTGACCTTTATAGTCACGCGTGAGGAAATGAATCGTTAACTGTATTGTAGTGTCGACTTTCGTCCGTCCACACCTGTCGCTTCCCGCCTACGCCGCCGATGTTTTCGGCGATTCCGGCGGCGCGAGAAGAGGGGTCGAGCGTAAGGAAAGAAAGAAATAACGTTGGGCGACGCAACGAACGTCTGCGGTGGTCACCACCCCGGTCGAGTTTAATGGGAACAAAACGTTCCCGGAAAAAGCGACGTAATCGGTTAATAGCGGATAATAAATAATTAATGCCGTCTCGTCGGATAATGAGCACTTTGGTAGTCGGCCGAAGTGTCGAGTGTTTAACGATCTACGAATCGTCGAATTCTTCCGCGAAACGGCACCCTTCTTTAATTAAAGAGTTTCGGATGACCGTGCCATACGATCCTCGAACCCGGTCCCACCCACCTCCTCCATCCCGGATAATCGAGAGGCGTAATTAGCCGAAGCCCAGGTAGGGGTGGTCGAATGACGACGACTCCAAATCGGCCCACGTGAGGCGCTGCAGTCGTTGCGTAGAAGCTAGGCGCGGACGGTGCGTTCTACACGTGCTCGGGTTGCTAGGAGACGAGTCGACAGTCCAATGAGATGGAAGCGGCCGACGCGCTCGTTTAAGTAAGCGACGAGCGGTCTGCGCTTCTCCCATTAAACCCATCCACCCCGTGGCCGCCACATGACATTATGAGTGGATCCGGCGTCAACTTAATGGTGCCTCTGGACGGCTCCTACTCGACTCTCCGACCGGACAACGGTAAGAGCATCTGTGTGTCTGCCCTAACTCCTCTTCGCTTACTTACCACTCTTATTTTCCGTCACCCGCAGCCTAATCCGCGTTTTCGCTCTCTTACTCGCGAAAATATAAGTAACGCGGGCGCGCTGCAAAGCGCGTACGCGTCGCGCCGCAAGTTTAATAACTGTGTTACGAATTTCATTAGTCGGACGTAGCGCGGTGGGAAGTAGAAAGGGGACTTTTTAATCGTAAAAGTTTATGCACGGTTTTCCGAATGGAAGTGGAGGGTAGCGCAGGGGAGGAGCATTCAATTGTACGTAGATAGGTGTCGGGGTGATTGACCTTTTCGCCGTCGGCCCTAGACATTCGTTGTCGGCCAAACTTTTCCGGCGCTCCGACTTTGGCGCCCGATGGCGCTAAAGCACGCTTTTTCGGAATATTTTTGCGAGGAATGCCACCTTTGCTCCATTCAGCCTCTCCGTCCACGTTTCGTCGGGGGATTTTTTTGCCGCTTCGGCTATTAAGAGCCGGAGAAAATTTAGGAACGGCGTCTGCTACTCCCGAAAAAGTGCAGGGGCTATTTTCTGCCAAGAAGCTCCCGGGTCTGACGTCACGGCGTACTTCCCCCGTTCGGAGCATGCGTCGACGGCTAATCCGGGTGAAGTGGAACGAAAAAATACATGGAGAACGTCGAGAGAGTAAAAGTTTAGTCGCCTTCTTTCGTGCGTTGTCGATGGTGCACGCAGCCTGGTTGCGCAATTGCCTCGGTCTGGGAACCATGTGCGCTTCTCCGCTGTTGCCAGGGCAGCTGACGGCGTGCGGAGAAGGAATGTAGAGGTGAGTGTGTTATTCTCTCGTCTACCTTAACCCAACTGTCCTATAACGCCGCGTATTGCCAGCCGGCGTAACGCGCGTCCAAGAGGTCATTGCGATGCAGGTGCGCGTTGCGCTCGCGCTGGGGGGGAGGATTGTGTATTCTTCGAGGTTAGCGCTAGTCCCGGGCATCTTTGTGCAACCGAGCGTAGGGTTTAGGTCATTGGATAGTTTTCTTTTCAGCCGTTCCCCTTTCCCCGCCGGATGGTATGCGGCGTTCCCTCCCGCCACGCACTCGTACTATGGTATTTACTCGAGCCAGTGACTTGGCTGCCATCCCTGGATCGCTACCCACACAAGACTTGGCTTGTTACTGATTCATTTCCGACCACTGTTTACTCCTGCCGCCTCGCTTAATTGCTTGCAAATTGTCACACGAGAATGACCCATCGGCCAAAAAATACCAGACGGTTAGACGTGTCGTTAATCGCCGACGCTTCGAGAAAGGCCCCGGGGCCCTCGGGTTGGAAAATTAGGGGTGTAACGAAAGTTTTGGGAATTACTCTTAAGACCTTCTGTACTATCGGAGTAAATATAGCAGCCGCGTATCGGGTACGGTCGAGCTTTACCGACAAATCCAAGGTCGTTTCGTCACGGCTGGACGCATTTCTCGAATTCCTCCGCTCTTCGACTATTGTTCCGAATAGTGTCGATTATGCGTAGCCGTCGTGTTTCCAAAAATGACGTCACGGTGTCGTCGTCGATCCCGGTACCTTCGCCCCTTCCTCCCGTTCGGGGATAATCCGCCTTGTCCTTTTATCGAACTCTTCCGGAGACAGAAGAGGATATCTCGTCGCAACGATCGTATTCCCTGCCCGATTTATAAGAGCGACGCCTAAGACGAAACGGCAACAAGTGTTACGTCACCGACGTTGTGATACGTCATTGTTTTCGGAGAAGAGAAACAAACGGTGACTCTCGATTTAAAGAGGGAGTTTTCGTTTCCGAAGCAATTCGATCTCTTCGGAGTACAAAAAGGAATTCAGTGTGTGATGACGTAAGTGTCTGACGTCATAGGTAGCTATTCGATCGTCTATTGATTACGCTACTATGACGTCATTGGCATTTTACTCAGCTGTCTCCGACGAGGACGAAACCACGATAAAAATAAACGAGAAGGTCCGAGGGGCCGTTGGTGTCCAGAGGGCAAGTAGGAACCAGTTGTCAGATGCCAGATGGTCTGTGATAGATGTTTCGAGTACATATCTGACGGGGCATCGCTACTTAACCGAAATCAATCATTTTTCTGGGTATTAACACTTTCCTTCGTATCTTAATCCCTCTGTTTACCTAGCGGGAGGCCCTTCAAACTTCTGGAAGACGTTTCTGTCTAGCCAGAGGTATGCAGCTAGTCAAAAATAACCCCTCACTCACTAATTAAAAAGACGGGTCGTGACGGAAAAGCGGTGCTCGACGTAAACTTTTGAGCATTTCGCTATTCGGCGTACCCTCGTTGTCGGATATGTTTATATTTAGAGTTAAATGCTGGTTTTTCTAATAAAATTGTCCAAAAATGATTTCCAAACCGTCTTGTGTTCTTTTCAGGAAGCGCGGGGTCTATGTTGTCTATCAATCATCCCAACTACACTCTGTGCCGAAGCAGACACACTGCCAACGATCTTCTCGCCAACGACCCTCTGTTGCCTCTGAGTCCTTACTACTGGCCCAGTTACGCTTTTCCTCCATCCTGGTTCGGTTCTCTCAAACAGACGACGCCTACGATAGTTAACAGAGGTGAAACCAAGGAAAGAATACTCGAGAAGGAAATAGCCAGAGCGACCAGGAATGCGGAACCCAAGGAAGGTCTGACAGAATCTCCTGTTGGACCGACGGTGAAAATAGAAGAGAGAAGCCCAATCAAGTGTCGTGTCATTAATAAACCTCGCAGCTCCTCCGACAGCAGCATCACATGCGGTATCGGCAAAGTGCCCATGAATGGGCCAGAGGGCATGACAGCTACGACCGATCCGTGCGGCGAGCAGCACGTGTGGCTCGGTGAAAAGACTCGTCGTTCTTCTACCTCGCCCATTCAAATGACCGGTTCGGATTCGGCTAGGATTATCGGCAATTCCGGTAGTCTGTTTCGCCCGCCTCCCGCCGTACCCGGAAGTTCGGACCACAATCGCATCTACCCCGCATCTTCGTCGACGTCTACCTCTAGTGGCATCCATCTCTACCAAGCTCACGCTGCCAGTTTCTCCGGTTACTACCCGTATGGCCAAGGATCACCGTATTCTAGTCCACCCAGACAATACTTCAGTCCTTCCAAGTCCTTCGGCCTTCACACTCAGGGTCAAGGACACGGCGACACCACCAAGACTTCGAAAGTTCGCCGAAGCGCGGAAGAAACCATTTCGTCACCTAGACACACGAAAACATCGAGCTCCGAAGTCGGCAAGGAGCAATCCCAACCGTCGGCATCCTATCGAGTTCCTACCGGAAAAGAGGGATCTCTCAAACACCGCATCTTACGTCCTCCTAGCATCCACATCGTAGAGCCACCCGCCAGTTTAGCGGGAGAGGCGCCTCTATCGGCGCCTCCCATTCAAAGACACAGGGAGGAACCCTCGGCCAAACTCCCGCGAGTGATCGCTCCCAACAATTCTCAACCGAAATCCCAACAGAGTAACTGGCAAGTTCGACGCCAGAACACATCGCCGTCCAATCCTCAATTGCAGTATCCCGTGTATTTCATGAAAGGCTCCATCATACAGTTAGCCAGCGGACAACTGAAGCAGGTGGAGAACTTGAGCACGGACGATTTCTTGCAAAGTGCCGAAGTCAGTGCGGATCTTCGCATCGATTCCAGTACCGTCATCAAGATCGAAAAGGCTCAGACGTCCGATTCGGTCAGCTTGAGTTTCTCCGTGGGACACAACGAAGTACAGGTAGGCTTAAACAATTGAAGATCGCAACCAATTGGTTTCGGGGGGTCGTTGGTACTAATCCACCAACTAACGTGTCGAAACTATTTTTTCCATCACGTTCGAACGTAAGAGCAGTTTTCGTATATTGTGTCTTGCAGTACGGGCCATCGAAATGCTCCATATTGTTACATGGTAAACTCGCTTAAATAACGAAGTTAACTGCTTAGTTTGAGTGTGCAGCCCTGTCTAAAAAATGATTACTGGTCCATTCTACTAATATTCTGATTTAAACTCGTATAATATTAAGGCGCCTTTTAAAAATTGTATTGTTTAACAATGGCAACTTTTCACTCTAGGCGATTTTGCGTTTTGACTAGTCTTGAAAATACCTAATAGAGTTTTATGTTCGATGACTTTTAAGACAGTATTTCCCTAACTATTTCGTCGTCTCCGTCGCTGTAAATCTGGTGAAACACGCTATAATTTCGGATAAAACGCAGTACTCGTATTAACAAAACCACAGAACTTTTGCAAAATATCCAGAGTATCGATTTTATTATCGGTATATGCCTCCATCTGGTGGATAGTTTGTAAATTATTTCGAAAAGGAATAGGACCTTCTTAAAAATTACTTATTGGATGTGAAGTTGGGAGACTTAAAAATGAAATTAATTTAAAATCGCGCAATTGTCGATAGAAAAGATTCCGAAGTATGCATTTATGTTAATCTTAAGTTTTCGATGCCTTAGGTGACGGTGGAAGCGCCGGTGGAGCATCCCTTCTTTGTGTTCAATCAAGGATGGTCTTCCTGCGATCCCGAAAGATCCGGACAGAGATACGGCCTATCCTGTCACAAATTGTCTGTGGGTGACGTTTGCATCTCTCTGACGCATCGAGACGCCGCTACCACTCTGTCGAATCCTCAAAACAACGCCGGTAAGTCGCAGAGGCAACCCACGGAAGTGACCAAATTATCCGGTCCTCAGACGGCTTTCTCCAACCAAGCCAAGAGGAAAAGACGATGGTCTGCCCCCGATCATTTAGAACTACAGACGGACAAACCGAAATCTTAACTGCGTGTAGATACCGAAATGTACATTGCTGTATATAGCTGTGGCCATAGGAATGTTGCCATTCATCTTTGGTTGTACATCTTCACTTTTATATATATACAGTTCGTATACTTATCATGTAGTGTTCTTTTTCTTTTTTTTAATGAATTACTGTTGATCCGTTATAGAATGTCATGGAATTAAAGTGGTTTATTATTATGCCCTTTGTGTTTATTATTTTCACTTTTAACTGCTTGTTATCGAATTTAGCCCTCTAATCGTCGGCCGTGGTAACATTTTTAAAAATATCTGAACGGCGAAGCGAAGAAACTGCCGAACCACTTAGAAATAAGAAAACGCGGGTCGAATCGAGAAGCGTAACACCTGTGAGGTGCGACGTGACGGTGACAACTTGGCTATAGACTTAGATATGAACTTTCTAAAAAGAGTTATTCTTCGCCGAGAGTGACAATAAATAAGAGAATTATTTGCACGAGAAGATCGCGTCCTTGACAAAAGTTGCAACAACCGACGATTGAGTACTCAAACACTTGGGGTAGCGTATTGGAGAAAGAATAGCTTTAGTCAAGTGTTGACAAAGACGCCCAGGAGGTCCTCTTCCCGGAGAAGAGTTCCATTTAGGGAACAATGAAACCGTTCAAAGTTAGAAATTTCTAGAAGTAGCTACGTAGGAGTGATTTTTCTACTTATCTTTATGTCCAGTCGAACGAAACACTTCGACTCTGAGTGTGTGTCGAATATCAGCCGGTGGATAATTCGTAGTAATGGATACGTCTCGCTTATAAGTGGCTCCGTTCGTGTTACTATTTGGACGGAGATGGCCCGGAAGATAATGACCTAGACAGAGTACTAAGCCCTTTACGTATGCAGGTGACAGCTCAAAATTACTTCTGGTATTTTGCAAATCTTCGAAAACTCGAGCAGAAAGAGACGAACCTCTTTCTCTCGTAAAACACGTCGTTCGAGTTACCACGGCAATAGTCTTTTACCCATTAAATGGATTATTGTCATGGACAGAGTAAACAAGCGGAGCCGGGTTACGAAGCGCTCCGCTACTAGATGCAATATGAAAAAGCGTTACAACTGTAGCATACAAAGGTTTATTGCGGGGATTCCCCTCTTTCCAAGATTTTATTAAATCTTAAGTGTTTTACAGGCGCATTTACCTCTATTTTAAATTCTTGCTGGAAGACGGTAATCGTTAATCGAAGTTACACGTCGACATGACAACAATTTGAATCCGATCTCGTTAGTGATACGTCTTTAGCAAAAAACAGAAGAAAAATAATTAATTCCGATATCGAGTTTACGTCTCACTTACGCAAATTAACGGTCGAACGGTTTATGGTAATTTTTTTCCCTACAAATCGCTCGCTGGCTTTCTTGAAAGAATCTTACTCTATCAAGTTCCAACTAGAGACATCCATAATGAAAGGAAACATTATATCACGCAAGTTACTTTTTGAAAAGTTAAAAAAACAACAATTATAAATAATTATCCGATAGGACGGCAATGACTGCTCCTGTGTGTGTAACCCACTAGCGAGATCAGATTGGATCTATATTTTCTTGTAGCAGATCGATAGTTTTTAAGTAGAAAAGAGATAATGATTAGCACTATCTGGCTGGTTTCTCGTTACTTCTTTCAAAACTTAATAAATGAAGAGATCTTAATGAGAGGAAGGTCATTCAATACGTAATCTTAAAAGCAATAAACAGCAGTAAGTACAGTTTTTTTTGTAAGAATCTATACTGCATCGAATAAAAATTGTATGAGTGCTCGATGCACTCTTGTATAATTTTTAGCACGTACTATCGGTTTTAACCGTGTACTGCATGGGTTAAAATTACATGAATGCACGGCGAGAAAATGCTATTTTTTAAGCGTTAACTTTTTCTTGCTCTTCTTTTATTTATTTATTTTTTTACCGAGCCGTCACGAACCGGTCCTAACCAGCCGAAAGTAAGGGTTTCGATATTTATAGCTGTTGTGTTACCAAATTAAGATCCAAGTTGGTTCTTCATTCACTTTGTACGTTTTTGATATAAAATGTAAAAATAAAAAAAAATTGCTAGCGAAACGAGTAATAACTATTTTAAGTAATTCTAATTGTAAATTTGATTAAAAATAGAGAAACTAAATACTACTATCACTGATAGAATCGAAAGCGTGATCCTTCTTAAAGAGAGGACTATTTGCATACAGCTAAAATAGAAAATATGGAAGATATAGGTCTATAACAAACTTTGATTTTTGTGCATCTTTAATGGGATTTCGGAAGATATTTTTACACGTGGAGAAACTTAGACGCGTTGTTATAAATGCAAAACGTGTATTTATATAGCTCACGTTGTATTCTTGTATATTTTGAAAAATAGCTCTTCGAGTGCTCTAAACTTGCTTACTCGTTTTAGTATATTTACTCTATTTTTTTAATGCGAGAAACTTAATTTTGAGAAATTCTAGGGACTGACCTCTTCCCTGTTACGATTCTTATCGCGAATCTGGAAGAATGGCGTTGGTATTCTTCTGATCAACATAAGCAGACGTCCAATTAATAAACTAAAGTGTAGTGTTATATTTTCGAATTAATACGTTTTTATTTTCTATCAGTTTCATCTGAAGACTAATCTCCGTCTTCCTCGGCCTCACAAGTCAGATAGAATAACTTAATAATAATTTGGATCTCTTACGGCACGAAAATCATCGGAATAAATATATAATCAACTGAATATCAATAAATTATAACCTATTTCTATTTTTTCAAAGCAAAATAATTTAATAAAACCTGTATATTTTATGTAAAATAAAAGGAATTTTCTCAGAAGGGTAATATTACAAGTCAACAACACGCAACGCAACACGACCCTACGAGGATATGCGCCTTAAAATGTCAGTCAGCAAGTTATCGACATTAAGGATGCATTGTATCTAAATTATTCGATAAAATTTAACGAGAAATTTTACTCAATTTTTATATACTAATTCATTTGACAAACGAAACTTTCATTTTCTACTCGGAACAATTCTAGCAGAAAAACAAGTAACAAAAGAAAAAAAGTGTAAAACATCGGGTTAAACAGGTTTAGTTGTCGTATGGTTTAATTTAAACGATTAATTATCCCGTCTTTATAAGAAAAAATAAAAATAAACTGTAGTTTTGGTATATCATACGAAATTATGTTTTGTAATAGACCTATAATCAATAAGATTTTCCATTAATATTTTCTAATTTTCGATCCGTCAAACGAACACGGGAGGGAAGAAATCGTTTTGCCCGTAACAGAAAATGAAATATTTCATTCCCGACGGCCAAGAACAAGGTGCGAACCAAACTCTGCTATTCTGAAACCTCAGTTTGTGCTGGGGAGGGAATCGCGCACGTGAGCAAATTCCCCACAGCGGGGAAATACCGTCCCTCCTTTCTTAGAAGTGCAGAAGACTTGGTAGCCATTCGGGCGTGTCGCGTGTTTAGAACAATCATTCCGAATCATCCTTCTTCGACGGATATACCTAACGACCTATAAAATATCCTTTAGAAAAAGACGGAAAATCGTTAATGCCGATATTGTAAAATAAATTTACGAATGTTGTCAATACACCTGATAGAATCGATTAAAGATTTCTATGAGTCGTTGAAGATAACGAACTTGATTAGGAAGCCAAGTACCTCCAGTTGTCTTTTAACAATATTGAACGTAGTATCTATTACATAGTGGGAAATATCACAATTTCTTTTCGTTTTGCAAATATAAAGAACTACACAACGAAGAAAATGTATAATCTCTAAATGATAAAATATGTACAGTACCGTACAGTACCTGATACACCAGTATAGTCCTACTATGCCTTAGTGTTTATGCCTTCTATATTTTGTGTACTTTTTTGTTATTATTTATATCCTAGTTTATTGTATGGCATCAGTAACTCAGTCAGATATTTAGCAAGAGGATTCAAGTAAAAAGTTAAGAGTTTCCCCATGTTGTTTAAATAAAACTGCAACCCAAAAATACACAAATTATGTGTTATATATGCTATTGTATTTGATTGATTTATAGAAATTGAATAACATATACACAGGTTTCAGTGATTAGTTTCATACAAACATAAAAGGGAAAAATCATTTCATTACATTACTAAATATTCAAAAACTACGAATTGTAATGGTTTAAATTTATACTTAAGTGGCAGCTGACTTTAGTTTACTTTTACACTTACACATAAATATAGGCCTATATATTCAAATTTATATCAAAATTTAGAAACAACTTCTGTATAATTTAAGGAAGTTCCTTGATAGAAACTCGTGCGTTTAAAGCTTGATTAATTAGTGTTTGATTATGTTAACGTTGTTTACCTTTAAAACAGTCCACGCAATACATAAATCAATGGGGAATATAGGGGCAAAGTGAAAAAACTGTGACTGGTATTTTTTTCAGCCATCACTAGACCTATTAGCTACGGTTTAAGTAAAAATAAGTAACAGTAAACTAAATTTACCTGAAGAAAGAGAAATCATATACTGTATTATATAGTCTATACTGCATATAGGCACTATCATCTAAGCTGAGGGGGCTTAGACATCTCATAACTTGAAATACTTGAAGAAAAAAATAAGATTGAATTATGTTATTAATATTAAAATATGACAGACTCTCTGCTACTAGCTTCATCTTATTCTTCTGTTTGTGTTGCTACGTAAACCTACCTAGAGTGAATTTTTTTTTGTTTTTCAATTTATAAGCATCTCTGATGAGAAAGTTTTAAACGAAAATGTTATTAGTATGCTATTGTTTAAATTATTATAATGGAAAGCAAAAATATTAATCAGCTGGACTGACAAGTGATCTATTTCGATAGTTCCAGTATTTTTTTTTCTGTTGTCACACCTTCAGTGGCTAATTGCTCTTCTCCTGGAATCGATGTGAATCCGATAATTTTCATTCCAAACTTCAACAGGTCGAAATTCAAGGTCAAAACAGTAATGAATGCCAATTTATTTTTTATATAAAATTTAAAACAAACAATTTTAAGTAATTACATAATTTTCTTTAAGTATTTTCGAGTTGAACGACGCTAACGTAATCAAACATTAATTAATCAAGCTTTTAACTATGATGTTCAGTCGAGAAACTTGCATAAATTAATTTATAATTTTTTTGTTTCTTTTATCGTGTAACTTTATACGTAAACATAATTTTTGTTTTGTGAGCGACGAAAACAAAAATCGTGTTCGGTGATCCGCAACAACCTGTAACTGATGCTCACCCTTAACAGTTTTGGTTATTAAATTGATTTCGGCAGATAAAAACTGAAAATATAATTAAAATTTTTCAAATGTATCGAGGCCTCTATGTTAAAGGTGACTCAAAAATCAGTTAACCATGATTTTCGTAAGCCTATTGAACAATAACAATGCCATTTTTAGCAATTCTCGTAAAGTTCGTAAGTAATAAAATATTTGAATAAGGTGTTTAATCTTTACAATGGTTAGCCGACTTTTGGGCCACTCTGTATTTATACGAACAATGTCCACGGCAAAGAATCGCTATAATGGATCATTTTAATAAATAATAGTCGCTTTGACACGTCTTAGACTTCGAATCGAAAAATCATTAAATATATCCGATCTCTTTAAATTTCAAACTTAAAATACAGTTGATACAGAAGCTGAAAGTACTTTAACTTCTTAATATTAGTTCGGTAAGCTTAATTTAAGATCAATCTTTCACTAAAGTATCACTTATCCCCTCTTGTAATATGAAAAAAAAAAGAGAGAGAGAGATTTTCTTCGAAATGATCAATCATTCCAAGAGGATGTAAAACTGTATTCACTGATTTTCTATTCGTTTCGAGATGTTTCGTCTTTATATTAACATTGTAATCAATTGAAAGATTATCGGACCTATATTTCTTTTCAAAATTATTCTGTGTCAGACAATGGATCAAGACTGATTCGTTTCTTGTGAATACCAAAATCGTCTGCAAGTTCTAATCGTGAATTCTTAGTTTTATATCATTTTTATTTTACCCGAATGAAAATATTTACTAGAGAATTGTCAAATTTTTCAATCATCTAAAGTTGACAGATTTCATAACATTGATTCCTTGCACAGATTTAGCAATTATCTTGCATCAAGTAATATTGTCAAGTTTCAAAACCGATTTGACGTATTAACTTTAGTAAAAATATATTATGTACCGTTAACTCAGCATAGACGTGGCGAGAAATTCTCAAGTTTTTTTTTATTAGTATTGCTTCATTGAATATAGACTTAACAAGTAAAAGAACTACAGGAACATCACATTTGAAAAAATAACACAAGGATAAATTCTGTTGAAATCTTTCAAATTACACGTTGAGAAAACATTTGATCTCGTAAATTAGTTAAATTTTGCATAAGATTTATTAGATTTCAGCCAAGAAGAGCAGAAGACTTATCTTTATATTTAATAAATCTTAACTTTGGCGTATCCAAAATTCCATAAACTTGAACCGTTATTATTATACCATATTGCAAAAGAACCTAAAATTGCAGTAGGTAATTACTGCCATTTTTCAAAATTGAAATCTAACTTTAAGAGAATTTTCGGATGGTACATTCTCTTAATTTTTATATCGAAATCAACTGTAACGAAAACTAATATTCCAGAACGATTCGGAAGTGAATAATTTCCATAGAAACAATTATTTCACATTCTACATTCGAACGTATTATACAGGTCTTTCAACATATACGAGCTGGAGAATAAAATAAATCAACTTATAAAGATTAATTTCTTTCTTGAAACTAGTTATTATAGCCTACATTCCTAAAATAAATCATTTTACTAATATTTTTCGTTGCGAAAGGAAACATAATTATCTTTAATTAGACTCATCTATCTGAAGGATTACTTAAGTGACTAAATATTTCAAAAAATTTCTAAATTCGTATTTTAATTTTCAAAAAAAAATAATAATAATACGTAATAAAAATTTTTATACGGATATAAAAGTAAAAATCCAAGATTTTAACCACGATTACCCGGAGTTATCATTTTAGATCTATTCCTGTTAATACGATTACTAAAAATATAGAGTGCTGATGACTATCGTAGGCGAATTTCGACACGAAAGATAACGCTTAGCTCTTCAGCATTCAGAAAGCGAGCAAAACGAGATTAAATATTTCGTCGATTTTGGAAAAAAGTCGAAATTAGCATAATAAAATTCTAAAGATTTATAATTATCTGTCCTTCCCGAATGTCGATTTTTTAAGAAAATTTACGTGCCAGGTTAAAATCCTCTACGCGTTTAGATAATTAGAATTCCTCGATGAATATGTCATCTTTATAAATTAATTCGAAATCATTTCTATCACTTTTATGCATTAACAAACAAATTCTTGGCTACTTTGATAAACGGCTGTCGATAGTTTGTCCAGTGAATGCGTAGCCTAATGCAAACAGGTGCAATCTAATCCGTTTTAAAGGGTTTTTCTTATTTTATTTGGCGCATTGGCCAGGAAAACATTGAAAGGCAATAAAGTATCCACTAAGAAGAAGAAGTCTAATTCCGTCGTGTGAATTTTAATTAAGGTCTTTCGACCGAAATACGACACCGTGCGAATAAATAAATTTCTAATACGGTCCGGAAAGTGTTTAGAAGAACTTTTTGACTCTACTTTCCACTAACGTATTCTAATAATGCTCGAATAATCCGGAGAATTTTCTTAAATAAGGCGAAGTAAACCGAATTTTATGGTCCTACGTGGAAATAATTACTCGGGAACAGTGCTACTAACCCGCGGAAGGTGAAAAGAAAAAAAAAAAAAAAAAAACATGCTCGACCATCCTCGGCTTTGAATTTTTTATTGTAGTTTTTTGAGGGTAGAGGAGAGACCGCTAACACTCAATTAGCACTCCTGACAGATTATTATTTATGGAAGAATAATGATTGGCTTTTTGTTTGGCTTCTATAAACGTTCGAAAAACAAAGTAAGCCAAAGAACTTTTTAATAACGAGTTTAGAGGTTAGTTGATAAATATTAATACCGTAAGCCCGCGGCCAACAAGCTTTTGGAATATTTTATATGTTGTGAGATTTAGCTAAATCTTTATAAGTTTGGAATATTTTAATACTTGTCTGTAAGCAGAATAATATAGAACCGGTGCAAAAAGATTTTATAACAATAAGTTTAACGCCGAGAATGTCTTAAGAATGGGTGTGGTTGCCAAAAATGAAAATAATTGAACAACATGGAAAATAATGAAACAATTTTTTTCATTAAAAATTTGATTGTTTCCTAACTTTTTACGTGACTTACAGGTTCTCTCATCTTTATCGGCAGATTCCATCGATGTCCCTTTTGTCCAAAACAAACCTTTTATACCATCTTTATGCAGATTTTTCTGCAGAAAAAAATCTGATTTGTTGTTTTTTAGTCAAATCTTTTAAAAGGTTGACATTTATCAACTCTTTTATCTAAATCGTATTTGCTTGCAAAGTGTTTATCATGTTCTTTCTTCCCCTAGGATTAATAAAAAACGTTATTTTCAATAATAATACTTAAAAGAGGTCTCGGAGGGATAGGCGTTATCGCGTTACTTTTAGATTCTGATTAGTTTATAATGCAAAAAATGTAACGTCTAATTTTAATTTATATTGCAATTTTTATTTTGATTGTTTTAAACTTTTTTTATTGTATAAATTTTATAATCAATACTTTGTTATATTATGTGATCCAGACAGGTTTTTCCCATGAATAAAATTCATCAAAGAACTGGATTTAAACTTTAAATTAAGATTAAATTTCTAAAATAATGAGTAGAAAGTATAGATAAATATCCCAAGCAAAGCTAATAAACTCCACAGGACTTTTTCGGACTTATAGAAATTTTAGATTTAAATTTCTTAAATAATATCTGAATTCGATCTTGGTAATAGAAAAAGTAATATATACCTCTTTTAACTGAATAGAGAGTTTCAATTTTAAATTTGCAAGTAAAAAGCTAATTAAAGCGCATAGTTTATAAGTACAAATAGTTTGAAATAGGTAACGTATGCGCAACGCGTCATCGCATGGTACTACGCCCAAGCTACATATTTCACAATATTTATACAGTTTATGAACTCTTCTTTCGCCAAGCTGCATAAATTCTGTAGCTGTTGTACCTCAAAAGTTCCTTAAGGGGACTAGAAGGAGGAGAAAAAGAAGCATATATCCTGAACATATTTAACATATATTTATTTATTAGACGACTAACCAATTCTCAAAACCACAGACATATTAGCCATAGCCATAAAAAAAAGAAAAAAAAAATGGCAATGTTGTTGCCGTACTTTCTCGGCATTCTTTACTTGTTTTTATCCCTAATAATACATACCATATCACCAATACCAATCTAAAGACTTAATCGATATCCATACGTTTAAGTCTTTAGATTGGTTCGTGAGATATTAAGGGGTTGGGGTCATATCTCTAAAATCAATGATCCGATTTTCCAGGAAATTTCTACAAACATTCCTCCTTAATACACAAACTTCCCTGCAAAGTTTCAGAAGAATTCTACAAAAGACATAGGAGTTAACTTCCAAACTGGGTGCCTCACACACACACAAGCAAATATCAATACATACAGGAAAAGAAAAACCCAACTTTTTTTGCATTTCTGAATGTTTCGAGGTCTACCGAGTCAAAAAAATACAAAAATCTTAGGGGTAATTTTTGACCGATGGTCATACTTTCGCTCTGTTATATAACAGCCGTAAACAGGAAAGTAAAATCAGTACAAAAACGCCAAATTATCAGCTAAACCATCCTCGTTAAAATAAAGCAACAGTTTATCAACATGGCGACCATTATTACATTAAGCCTAACATGGCGGCGTAAGAAAGATTAAAAATGTCTAATTGTATTATGTAAGACTTGGCGTGCGTCAAACAGCGTAACACGAGTAGAGTTAATAGCATACATTCAAAGTGTTATTATAGCAATTATAAGTTTTGTAAAATCAAACTGCGATTAGAAAACATTTCAAGCAGGAAGAATGATGATAATGATAAACTGTCAAATTTAAGCTAAGAACGACTTCTAAATACTTACTTTATATTCATCTGAATGTCTTATCTCCGTTTACGGTCGACAGATTATTGTGATCATCTCGGCTCGATGTATATAAAAAAATAAACAGTCCGCTACAAGATTAGAATCATTAAGACCGCCATTATATAATATATGCTACCAGCAAATTTAAAAACCAGACGAGATTCGAATGCTTGATATAAACTAAGTGTTGCCAGATTTTATTAAGGTAAATTTTTATTTTTTAAATTTAAATTATTTTTTTTTAAATTAATTTAAAATAATTTCTAATTACTAATATTAAAGTAGTAATAAATTAAACTTTTTTTTATATTAAAAGCATTTTTTTTATGATAAAGATTATTGCTTATAAAATTTTGGATCCGGGTTCGATTCTAGGCTTGAACTTCCATGATTATTAGAATTAAGTACAGTAGAGCGTCGTTTATTTGAATCAATTGGGGACTGAGGTTGTTCGGATAACTTATTTTTCGGATAACCGATTATGTACGAAAAAAATATATTAATTAATCTATCCCGTGTTAAAATTTTTCTCCATTGCGTGTCGCTTCTCGTTGAATTTTCGTCGATGTTAAGCCTAATGTAAACTTTTCAAAATAATAATCGTGGCTATTGTATCGTTAAAAATTATTTCTTTATTTTTTACAAACAAAATAAATATATTGAAAAATATAAAAACAAAAAAAATTATACTTTAGAAGTTAATCTAGTATCAAAAAC
>NW_019384621.1:902937-913410 GCF_000671375.1 Centruroides sculpturatus | reverse complement strand
GAAGTTTATGAAATTTAATCATACTTATTTCTAGAATATTTTTTTTTATATAAATGAAAGATAAACTGAAACACCCCACTAATTAAACATGTGTAAAATTTCGACGGTATCATTACAAAATAAATATTTTCTTACTATTACGCGCCACGTTAATTTTCATGCAATGTTTACAGTACAGTAAGCAAGAAACATTTTAAATTTTGGTAATAACGCATAAATTTCTCATACATTAATGTATAAAATATAATTTCCTTACAGCTTTCTAATTATTTCTGAACGCTGTAATTGTATTCTTCATTGCAGTACTTTATGTTCATTTCGATATCCGCCATTTTGTTTTCAAGTAGAAAAATTACAGAATAAAAACGTTTTCTTTTTTTTTTTGTATGATCATTTCAAATTTAAATTCGCTTATTATTTTGAAATTAATTACTCTAGAATCATGCAACTTGTTAAAGGAAGCTGCCAAATAACGAAAGAAATTTGTAGCTAATAATGCATTTTAGAATATTTTTTTGGTGCCATAAATTTACCTTTATTGATAAATAAAACATTTAAATAATTAAATTCGTAAGTTTTAATAAATATCTGAAACAAATAAAACCATTACTACCAAAAACATATTGGATTTTTTGAAGTCCAACTAGGTGTTTCTTGTGGTTCCTATCTCGGAATGTTGAAATTTTACTAAAATGTCATGATAAATAAGAAAAGTTAACAGTGTAAATATAGAAAAATATGAATAGAAAGCGAAAAGAATTTATGACATTACATTCAACAAGATTAACCAGGAGTTGCATTCACCATATCAATACGAAATGGACACTTGTCATTTGGAGCATTTATTTCATTACTAGTATAACTGACAGTTTGACAAGAAAGTAATTATAAAACAGACACGAAATCAAAGAAAGAAGAGACGATAACTCAGCCGTTCTTCTTAATAAATTTATCTTCTTTCTTCAAACAAGTTTTGATCTTGATGTGATTATTAATGATTCTTTACTAAAGACGAATTCGCAATGCCAGTCTATTATATTATTAATGAGAATATTATTTATAGACGATGCCAAATATGTTGTCGAGAGTATAAAGACACATCTAACCATTTTGAATACAAGTTTTCGTACGAAGTACGTAGTCACTACTGATTTTCGTATAAAAGATTAAGGAGAACGAGTGAAAAAAAATAATAAGAACTGTATAAAGTCGTCAGCGCGTATCGACGTTATCGGTCCATAAATATCTCTTTCTACGTCATCAATGCCATTTGCAACGTAAGAGAATTTAATTAGGAATTTTCGGGCTTTTTTATTCAAACGAATGGTTCACTGCTTCGAGGAAGTACAGCAATTACATAGCAGAAAAACGAGAAACGAGATTCAATCTGGATAGGGATGGGCCACACAGAATGACAGACACGTGATCAATCAGACGATTACTCTAATTGAGTGTGACTTGCAACCGAAAAAAAAGGAGGCCCCGGAAGGTGTCAACTAGAATTAAACAGATACAGCAATTTAATGAAACTTTAATTAATATTCTGTTTTTTTAAATATAAATTTATTCGTAAAATATGCTTATTTTGATTGCTATAAATTTCGTAAGGATAACACTTCGGTATCTAATTGGTTTTGATGTAAAAAAATCTTCAGCATTATAGTACGAAATTTAGTAAATTTGGCATTAAAATTACTAAATTTGTGATAAATTTAGCAAATAATTCATTAGATTTTGGTCTAAATGTCTTACGAAGCATTTGTAAGACATTTATAGTCTTCTAAATGTAGATTCATGTATCTAAGTGTATAGCCTTTTGTAAGCTTTTAAAACTTAATAAACTCTGACATAAATTTATTTAACTTTGCATCATTAATAATTTGATTTTAAAAAAGTTCAAAACCCATTAAAAACTTATAAAAAAAGAACCGATAAAAATTATTTGTAAATATTTACTATAATTATGACACGAGATTTAATCTATGCAGATTAACAATAATGGTGACTACACTAAATTCTGTTCAGAAATATACTTAATTTTTGCGCTTAAACTATTGAATTCAAGTAAAAAATTCATTAAAGCAACAAAAATTAAGATTTAGAATAAAAATTAAATTAAATTTAGTTAACATTTTGGCAGAAAATCATTAAACTTCGATTAAGAAATTTGATAAAATTCAAGTAGAATTGTCGAATTTACAACAATTTAGTAATTTTTCTGTATGGAAATCTTACATTAATTTATAATTTATACGTATAAAAATAAACTAGCATAATATATGTTATATATAGATTAATTATACTAACAAGTAAAAAAAAAATCACTAATTTTTTCACATTTAAATTCCAATCTCCCCACTCATTCCTAACTGATTGCAAAACATATATTCTAAATTTAGCAAGAAAATAATAATAGAAACGTTCCTAATTAACTGTAAGGGTGGAGAAGTTTATGAAATTTAATCATACGCAACCTCATCAAATAAATTTATTACCAGTAATGAAATAAATTAGACAGAAATAAATAAATAAATAAATAAATTCAATACATCAATCCAATCATCTTGCATATAACTAGACATAAATGCATTCAATTATAGAGAAAAAATTAAAAAAAAATTAATTATCTGCAGCATTTTAACACTTCATTAAACTCCAATATAAATAAATTTTTTGATTAGATTAATTATTATATTTTCTTCCATCAAAGGCCATCTTAGAAAAGCTTCTTCCAGGAATTACTAGACTGAAAAACAAAAATTTATATTTAAAATACATCTCGAATTACACTATTAACGTTTAAAAAATTGGACAGGTACAAAGGTCAAGATAAATAATGTCTATTTATTTAAATTTATGTATGACGTTTAGGTAAATAAATGACTTTCTAAAAGGAAAAAACAAAAAAAATCAAACAAAATAAATATATTGAAAAATATAAAAACAAAAAAAATTATACTTTAGAAGTTAATCTAGTATCAACAACGTTCGATTCAGCACTACATACAGTCCCCAGAAAAACACCACACAAAAGTGCCAGTGTTGCCAGCTAAAACACACGCATCAACAAAAAAAATATTGGAGTAGCCCAAGATATAGCCAAAGATTGCAGCGCCACAGCACTAGCGAAAATTTAAATTTGCCGACTGGAATTCTTTCGGATAACCGACTTTCGGATAAATGACTCTCTACTGTATCTTTTTTTTACAGTAGAACGCAGTATTTTATTGTGATATTTTAAACATGGATTAAAGTCCGTGTTAAAACTCTATTGTATAGAATACCGTTTTAATACACACTGTATTTTAGAATACGGTGAGGCATGAAGATCCGTAAAAGTGCATTAAAGAATTGATTGTTTCCGATCCTCTTTTATACATTTTCTAATTGAAAAGTAGAAATTCTATAATAGGATGATTGATTGTAGTTAGATTTACTGAAATACATCATTTTAGATAAAATACGATGCAAATGAACTATCTTACAGTGCGATTTTTAAGAATAAAAATGCATAAATGATTTTCATATATTATTTCAATATGACCCATATCAAAGTTTTGATTTTATTATTCAAATATCGTCCCGATAATAGCCCGCGATATAATCTGATCTTATATAATCTGAGTTCAGTTCACTCGCCATAAGGGGCGTTTTTTTTTTTATTACTTTGCTGGGTTGTATGGCCAGAAGGAGTTTTGCTGCACTTGACATCGCCGGCTTACACCTTCAAGTAGAAGTTTGCCAGCTAGCCCGCTGGCGTAATAGTATAAGCACCTGTTTATATCCAAGGTCAGGCGGAGGGGAAAAGCGCCGACAGCTTACTGCGTTCCGTCCACACCAGATTAATTACCCGTTAGTAGTCGATAACTGTGAACTTATTGAATAATTCACCAATGGTACTAATGGTGTGAGAAGCGATTAAGTATGCTTAAGAATAAATTAAAATAAATAGTAAACCTCTTTTAAAGTA
Organism: Centruroides sculpturatus; assembly: GCF_000671375.1. Classification (NCBI taxonomy): domain Eukaryota; kingdom Metazoa; phylum Arthropoda; class Arachnida; order Scorpiones; family Buthidae; genus Centruroides; species Centruroides sculpturatus. The sequence continues at coordinate 909,440 of NW_019384621.1, read as the reverse complement.
AAACGATCGATTAAAGCGGCTATAAGGGGTGGACTTTTAGTGTTTATATCAGATATCGTTGAGCAGAAATCCATAATAATTTTAAAAAAAATCTATCATTTGTTATTGACAAAAACTAACATATTTAAAATTTTGATATAACCAATTACGTCGATTCTTATCTTTTATTAATTATTAGACACTTAATCATAATGAGGAGTTAAATTTAATTGAGTTCACATGTACAAAAACGGGATTCTAAAAATGAATTCTATTCAATTATCATAATTGTAATGCAAAAAAAAATTTTTTAAATTTCTTCAAATTAGTGAAAACAGCGTAAATTTTTTTTTATATTAAGTGGTATATAAATTGCATAAAATTAAGTACACTCGAGTTAACAAACTCTGGGTTCGGTGAACCGAATGTTATGCAATTTACGAAAGGTTCGATAACGAAAATCGCTATGAAAAATTAAACTCGCTTGAGTTCAAATTAATAAATAATGTATGAAAAAAACTCAATATCAATTCAATAAATCGTAATTGTTAAGGAAAAATCAAGCAAAACACATTTGTTACGAAGAGAGATTAGTGGTATAATTTTTAAGTCACTTCAAACAATCCACTTTTTTTGGGGGATTGACGCGTAAACCAAGACAATTAGTGAGGCTAGAAAAATAAAAATTATTCTTCGTTAACTACAAAAGTCGTATTTATATAAATTACCATTTCCTTTCATTAACAAATATAATAAATACCTTTCTTTACTAAGTTCTTATTTGAATTGCAGCTTCTTGTAGTTGTTAGTTAACTGCACGCCAAACTAGCTACAAGCCATTAACATTTTAAAAGTTAATTTTATTATCTGGTTTTATACGAAAAAATAATGTACATAAACAAAAGTATATTGTTTCTTCTTTGTAGACAAATCGCCCGACAACTGATAGAATTCTCTGAGGCAAAACAATAAAATAAAGATAAAATCTAACGTCGCGATAAAACGAAGATCAAGAGAAACAATTCGATACTTAATCGATATAAATTATCAGTAAAGACAATATTGGCTTAATGAAAAAGTATACCTAATTGGGTATTTCAGCGATAAAGTAGTTGCAAACTTAGTTACTTGTTTACCTATCAAAACGCTTACACGTACAAAATTCTTCAATCGATTTTGGCTCTCGCGAGAATTGAAAAAGAAACTTGGATAGATCAGTTCTGGATGGTTGCTTAGTCCCCATTTTCATTCCAAATTCTTATACATTTTTTTTTTCTGATTCATCTAAAGAAAAAGAAATAATAATTTCTTTCTTCATCTTTCCAAGATTTTGAAGATAATAGTGGCATTACAAGGTTCCGAATCCGAATTGGAGTTATCAGAATCCGTGTTTTTATATCATGAAAAAGTGCTGATTCGAAACACTCCAGTGGTATTTTTATAAAGTAATTTAGCACTAATGAATAATCAGATTGACTAGATTGATACATCAATCGAACAGAAAAAAGAAATCAATTTGAGAAGACCGTTCGACGACTCGTCTTCTCGATATGCCTTCGTATTATCGAAAAAGTTATCTTGACATTCCTGAAAAAAAAAGGAAAAAAAAATTATCGGGAGACCTACAGGCTAATCTGATTAAAGTGTACTTACAGGAGAGATTTAAGAGTTCATCTCCTGATATTTCTAACATGACACGAAACAATTTTCTGATGTTGTTGAGTAAATTTAATCGAAGCATTTATTGTTTGAATAAATAACACTGTACTGTATATACAGTATATATACGTATTACGTAACGATTTCGTCATTAATTCAACTCTCACAAGATGAAATTTCGTATATGATTCCTAATTCGACATAATTTTTTTTTCTACAAATCTGTTTAATGCTACTGTGAGGCAATGTGTTTCTGTTATTAATGTGCCATATAATCCATACACTCGTATCTGAATAATGGTCCTTTACGTCTTAAACTCGTAGCGACATCTGTCGATTACATTTCTAAATTCGTAGCAAAAAAAATATTTTTTTTTTAGCATTTTAGAATTTGTGGATAAAGAAAACATGTGATATTATTCTAAATTTTTTTTCGTAATAATTAAATTATTTTAATTTGAAATACATTAGAATTTCAGTGTAAAATTCTTATAAAATCTATAATTTCTTGACTTTTATTTTACGCGTGAACAGAATCATTTAAATAATGTTTATAATAGCGTAATTAATGATAAATTACACATCTCGTAGTAGAATAGAAAGCGTTAAAGTGCTACCAGATGAGACCGAGTTCGATTTCCGTTTGCTCAGGATTTCCTTTCATTAATTTCTCTCCATCACAATGAAGAGAGATTGATGTGGGAAATTCCAACTTGTATCGTAAACACATCTCATTTTAGCATCGAAGAGCAATGCCTCTGATATAAAAAATTTTTCAAATATTTGCAAACTCTAAACTAATCAATATTAATCGTCTTAATGTTAACCTTAAAATAAATTGTAGTTGATTTAGTCTTTAAACAAAAGGGAAAGTTCTGTTAATTCTGCTTCTTCGTTTTCCAAGAAACATTCTGCTTCAGAAAGAATATTTGTTTATACAGCTATAAATTCAGAAAGAATATAGAAGTAAATACGGAATCAATAATGCCTACTCGTTTATGTCAACTATTATTCTTAATAAATAAGCATTTCTCTACTTTTAGCACTTATTGACAATTGCCTACACTTACATCATTCTCGTTCTATAAGAAACTATTATATAACATATGTTATGACCTCTACACTACGAAGAAAGATATTCTCCTGTTATAAATTATCCATTATACTTGTGTTATTGCCATATAACTTTAGTTTGACATTTCACTGTGGTATTTCATATTTTAAAGTTTATTTCCATGCATAGCATCGATTAATTAATTAATACGAGATACCAGTACGATGTAGCTGTATAGATACACTATAAACAGGCCCGACCCTCAATGGGGTCGACCGGCATAACTGAGGGATAAAGAAAGATGCCAGGACCCGCGAGTGATAAATTAAGGTGTCAGGACTGGTTTCGGATCTAGATACACGCGGTAGGTAACGTCTTATTGCGTTGTATAAGAACATTAATTTATAATGTAGTGTGTTCGTTATACATCTTACTTAACAATGGCTTCGCAGGAACTAATCAGGTTGTAAAATCGGTAATCTACTGTATCCTTGCATAATCGAATCTTAAAAGTAAAAAGAAGTTGATGCAATTTAATTATAATTTCTGAATTTCATAATGATATATATTTAATTATCTTTGTTTACAGATGATTGAAGAAATTGCTATATTCATTCATGCAAACCATATAAGTTAATATTCAAAAAAGTAGCCTTTATGCTCAGTGATATGAAGCGAGTCAATCAGATTACTTACAACTTTTGATTAAAAAAATAAAAATTATCGGTAAGTATTCATAAAAACTGCACACAATAAAATTTCAATTATTTTTTTTTTATTAAGAAATAATTTTTTTATCAATGTCCTTACAAAACATGCATCAAGTAGTTCACGTGTTCTGCAAGAGCATGACATAGAGATGCGGTTTTTATTTATAGAATATTTTTTTTTTATAAATGAAAGATAAACTGAAACACCCCACTAATTAAACATGTGTAAAATTTCGACGGTATCATTACAAAATAAATATTTTCTTACTATTACGCGCCACGTTAATTTTAATGCAATGTTTACAGTACAGTAAGCAAGAAACATTTTAAATTTTGGTAATAACGCATAAATTTCTCATACATTAATGTATAAAATATAATTTCCTTACAGCTTTCTAATTATTTCTGAACGCTGTAATTGTATTCTTCATTGCAGTACTTTATGTTCATTTCGATATCCGCCATTTTGTTTTCAAGTAGAAAAATTACAGAATAAAAACGTTTTCTTTTTTTTTTTGTATGATCATTTCAAATTTAAATTCGCTTATTATTTTGAAATTAATTACTCTAGAATCATGCAACTTGTTAAAGGAAGCTGCCAAATAACGAAAGAAATTTGTAGCTAATAATGCATTTTAGAATATTTTTTTGGTGCCATAAATTTACCTTTATTGATAAATAAAACATTTAAATAATTAAATTCGTAAGTTTTAATAAATATCTGAAACAAATAAAACCATTACTACCAAAAACATATTGGATTTTTTGAAGTCCAACTAGGTGTTTCTTGTGGTTCCTATCTCGGAATGTTGAAATTTTACTAAAATGTCATGATAAATAAGAAAAGTTAACAGTGTAAATATAGAAAAATATGAATAGAAAGCGAAAAGAATTTATGACATTACATTCAACAAGATTAACCAGGAGTTGCATTCACCATATCAATACGAAATGGACACTTGTCATTTGGAGCATTTATTTCATTACTAGTATAACTGACAGTTTGACAAGAAAGTAATTATAAAACAGACACGAAATCAAAGAAAGAAGAGACGATAACTCAGCCGTTCTTCTTAATAAATTTATCTTCTTTCTTCAAACAAGTTTTGATCTTGATGTGATTATTAATGATTCTTTACTAAAGACGAATTCGCAATGCCAGTCTATTATATTATTAATGAGAATATTATTTATAGACGATGCCAAATATGTTGTCGAGAGTATAAAGACACATCTAACCATTTTGAATACAAGTTTTCGTACGAAGTACGTAGTCACTACTGATTTTCGTATAAAAGATTAAGGAGAACGAGTGAAAAAAAATAATAAGAACTGTATAAAGTCGTCAGCGCGTATCGACGTTATCGGTCCATAAATATCTCTTTCTACGTCATCAATGCCATTTGCAACGTAAGAGAATTTAATTAGGAATTTTCGGGCTTTTTTATTCAAACGAATGGTTCACTGCTTCGAGGAAGTACAGCAATTACATAGCAGAAAAACGAGAAACGAGATTCAATCTGGATAGGGATGGGCCACACAGAATGACAGACACGTGATCAATCAGACGATTACTCTAATTGAGTGTGACTTGCAACCGAAAAAAAAGGAGGCCCCGGAAGGTGTCAACTAGAATTAAACAGATACAGCAATTTAATGAAACTTTAATTAATATTCTGTTTTTTTAAATATAAATTTATTCGTAAAATATGCTTATTTTGATTGCTATAAATTTCGTAAGGATAACACTTCGGTATCTAATTGGTTTTGATGTAAAAAAATCTTCAGCATTATAGTACGAAATTTAGTAAATTTGGCATTAAAATTACTAAATTTGTGATAAATTTAGCAAATAATTCATTAGATTTCGGTCTAAATGTCTTACGAAGCATTTGTAAGGCATTTATAGTCTACTAAATGTAGATTCATGTATCTAAGTGTATAGCCTTTTGTAAGCTTTTAAAACTTAATAAACTCTGACATAAATTTATTTAACTTTGCATCATTAATAATTTGATTTTAAAAAAGTTCAAAACCCATTAAAAACTTATAAAAAAAGAACCGATAAAAATTATTTGTAAATATTTACTATAATTATGACACGAGATTTAATCTATGCAGATTAACAATAATGGTGACTACACTAAATTCTGTTCAGAAATATACTTAATTTTTGCGCTTAAACTATTGAATTCAAGTAAAAAATTCATTAAAGCAACAAAAATTAAGATTTAGAATAAAAATTAAATTAAATTTAGTTAACATTTTGGCAGAAAATCATTAAACTTCGATTAAGAAATTTGATAAAATTCAAGTAGAATTGTCGAATTTACAACAATTTAGTAATTTTTCTGTATGGAAATCTTACATTAATTTATAATTTATACGTATAAAAATAAACTAGCATAATATATGTTATATATAGATTAATTATACTAACAAGTAAAAAAAAAATCACTAATTTTTTCACATTTAAATTCCAATCTCCCCACTCATTCCTAACTGATTGCAAAACATATATTCTAAATTTAGCAAGAAAATAATAATAGAAACGTTCCTAATTAACTGTAAGGGTGGAGAAGTTTATGAAATTTAATCATACGCAACCTCATCAAATAAATTTATTACCAGTAATGAAATAAATTAGACAGAAATAAATAAATAAATAAATAAATTCAATACATCAATCCAATCATCTTGCATATAACTAGACATAAATGCATTCAATTATAGAGAAAAAATTAAAAAAAAATTAATTATCTGCAGCATTTTAACACTTCATTAAACTCCAATATAAATAAATTTTTTGATTAGATTAATTATTATATTTTCTTCCATCAAAGGCCATCTTAGAAAAGCTTCTTCCAGGAATTACTAGACTGAAAAACAAAAATTTATATTTAAAATACATCTCGAATTACACTATTAACGTTTAAAAAATTGGACAGGTACAAAGGTCAAGATAAATAATGTCTATTTATTTAAATTTATGTATGACGTTTAGGTAAATAAATGACTTTCTAAAAGGAAAAAACAAAAAAAAAACATTTTAAAAAATACGAATAAATTCCTATTGGCAACATAACATAACTTGATGTGTG